>NW_006768862.1:0-1233 GCF_000204055.1 Melampsora larici-populina 98AG31
TGTTTGAAGGAATGATTGATAAAGTGATTTCTTGAGGATTGAAATCAGGAAGCTCTGAGATACATTTAGTGAAGGGTTAGGCTGGTAGTTGGGGGTCCCCTCGGTCACTTGCCCTGCCCTTCACGAGACATAAACATCTCTGCATGTATCTCAAGTACTTCCGTCTTCCATGAGTCAATGTGAATAACCTTGAGCTGTAAATCTTTTGAATTATATGAGTCTTCTTTTGCGGTTAACGAAAATGTTTGATAAATTTTGATTAGTTTGAGGTTTCATGTATCAATCTTTAATCAATTAGTATCAGCTTCTTGTGGATTCTTCATGGTTCTTATATGTTCTGTCTTCATCATCCTGAAGTGTATGGAAGTAATGGGAAGACAAAGGAACAACAAATATTACCTTGGTTGATTCAAAGAATTGAAGGAAGCGGACAGAATGGTTTTCAATAATAATATCAGAAGAATCAGAGAACACAGGACTGGTTAAATGCTTGCACTCGAATGGTGGCTGCGTTGTGGTCAGCCATTACACTGTGTATGCACATGTAGCCTTACACATTACAGTTGATATGTTTAAATATCTAACATGTAAACATATGGTGCATACAAATGTTGATGGGCCAAAAGAGTCATCACTCAAGACCCAATGATGGTTGACATTGCATACATAAAATTTTTTTGTGACCATAGCAAAAAAAACATAGATTATACAAAACATTCACTCGAGTTCCATTGAATTTTCATCCTCCCCTACAACTGTCAGCTTGGTGGTGCTAGTCTTTGCCATGGAGATATAGGCTTTAGGAAGAATAGCACAAGGCATACCGTGCGACACGATCACTGAGTGATTGTGCAATGACAAGGCCACCTAAGGACTAGGTGGTCAAACATTAAAAGTAAGGCCACCTAGCTGTTAGGTGGCCTGGCCATCGCACCATCACTCAGTAATTGTGCGATGGAGCCCAGGGCCAAAAAGATGTTGAACTCGGCCCCAGACCGACTGTAGCTTCATCACACAATGACTGAGTGATCGTGCAATGGCCTGGCCGCCTAACTGCTAGGTGGCCTTACTTTTGAAGTTTGACCACCTAGCGCTTAGGCGGTCAAACTTGACAGCCCAATTTTCCACTCAATCACTCATTGATCAAGTGGCTTCCAAGTACCTTGGACCGTCAAGGTCCCAGGCGGTCTGACTCTAAAAGGTAGACCACCTAGGATTTAGGTGGTCCACCCA
>NW_006768862.1:1884-52774 GCF_000204055.1 Melampsora larici-populina 98AG31
GATCGAGTTGTTTAGAGGCTCTGTGTCAGCCTAAGACTTCTGACTAGAGACTAGTAAGTAGAAAAAGACTAAATGTTTACTTACGAAATGTATGTTTGAGCTAAGCTTTCAAACTTATTTTTTGATTCTTCGTAAAATGCAAATAAGTACAACTCTTTAAGTTGGATCTACAGAGTTTTTACCAAAGTGGATACGAATGTAAACTAGCTTTGGTTTTGCTTTAGCAAAAATGTTGAATAAAGATTCAATCAAAAGGGGTTTTTATGAAGCCTACAGTCGGATAGGGCTACCTAAACAATCTTTATAGAACTTCGTTTGTTAAAAGAGTAGAAGAGAAAAAAGATAAAGAAAGAGTTCGATGATAATAAGAAAATGTTCTAAAAGTTTCTAAAGGTAAGAAGTTTAAAGCAACAGTTTTCTTATAAGATTGATTGAAGGAAAATGTAGATAATTTCTTATTCTCAAGAAAAAGTTCTAAGTAAAATTTGTAGGTGTAGTTTTTGGATGGATCCTCCTTTCTTTGTTGGGAGAGTGTGATCCTTTAAATAGCTATGGTTAGTGGTTTCGTCGTAAGTTTATCTTTTCATCCTTTCCTCAAGGGTCCTTATGTTTCATGATATGATTCTGACTGGGTTAGTCCTATTTGTAACAGGGCTGGAAATTTATCGTCATTGGACGCCACGTCAGGGTATCTTTTTAGTTATTCATCGTAACTAGTTCTCGTTTCCTTGATAACTAGAAAAGGGTCTGGATTAGATACTTTTACGATTAAAGTCTTAGATAAAAAACTTTTAATACTATGTTCTTTTCACATTAAGTTATTGTACTCTTGAAACTAGAGCATGAGAGATGTAAGTGGTTTATTTTTGTATTTTGTTAAAGCGCTTAGATGGTTTTTGCACAGCAGGATTCATCTTGCGGTTGACACTCTGGGCCTGTCAGGTGGGTGGGTAGAGCAAAAGATGCTCATGTTGAATTCATTAAATCTACTCTTAAAGAGATACCTACTCCTTTTACTGCATTAGATTCAAGTAGATCTTGGTTAACATTTTGGATTTTGAATTCCGTGTTGATGCTCAATGTGCCTTTCGAAGAAACCAAACATAAAGCTTTAGTTGATACTATTTTATCATTCCAAGATCCTAATGGTGGTTTTGGTGGAGGTCCAGGACAAAGTGCTCATCCAGCTTCTACCTTTGCTTGTACATTAGCTTTACCATCCTTACTAGCTAAATCCAAAGCTGATCTTGTTCAACGAACTTGGTCAAAAGTCAATCGAGATGGAATGTATGAATGGATCTTAACTCTCAAACAATCTAATGGTAGTTTTCTTATGCAAAAGAATGGAGAATCAGATGTTAGAAGTTGTTATTGTGTATTGATCGTTTCAACTTTACTTAATTTCTTAACACCTGAATTAGCCATCGGTTTACCTGATTTTATTGCTGATAGTCAAACTTATGAAGGTGGTTTTAGTTCTGGATCAGCAACACTCAAAGCCATCTCAAACAGCCAACCACTCTCATCCGTTCCTCTTGGTGAATCTCATGGTGGTTATACTTCTTGTGGTGTACTTTCACATTTCCTTTTGAAAAGATTATCAAATTTGATTCCAATCACCTCGATCGATTACAAAGCTTGTTGGCGTTGGTTAACAAGTATGCAAGGATTACCAATCAAAGGTGGTGGGTTTAGAGGTAGAAGTAATAAATTAGTAGATGGTTGTTATGCTTGGTGGTGTGGTGGTCTATTCCCTGTGATTGAGAATTTAATCCAAGAAGAAATCAATCAATTCAAAATTGAAGACGAAAAAGATGTATTCGAGTTTTCCAATTCATCATACAATCGTCAAGGATTACAAGAATATGTACTTTTAGCTTCTCAAGGTCAACCCATACCAGAAGGAAAAGGAGGACTACGAGACAAACCATTTATGGAAGTCGATATTTATCATACACATTATGTACTTTCTGGTTTATCATCTTCTCAACATTTTCATCAATTCTCTTTGGATAAATTACAAGATCTTGAATGAAAGTTTAATTCTGAACTCGTGATGAAGAATGGAATTAAAGGTTTAAATGAAACTGATCAAATCGGAATCGAAAGAATGAAAAAGATTTATTTAAATTCATTAGCTTGGATAAATGTTAAAGAAAACCAATTGGTGATTGGTTTAAATGAGAATCTTATTGAATCTATTCATCCAATCTTTAATATTTCTAATCAGGCTGTTAAAGTCACTATGAATCACTTTTATTCTCAAACTTGATCTTTTTTTTTTCTTTTATCTGAAAAAGTTGTCATACGTTAATTTGTATTGTTTTTTTCTTCATCTCATAAACTTTTTTATATCTTGAAATAGCTGGAAATTGTAAATAATGTAACAGTTGAGGACTCAATCTTGTTCAGATTTTTTAGAATCAAATGGTCATGATTCTTTTCCTGACACACCATTGAAATGAGCTTGCAGAGGATACCGTGCAATTTTTTTGGGCATTCAGCTTGAGTTGAGTAAATTATAGTGAAGGCTTTGAGATTGTTCTGATCAGTTTGGAGTGAATAATAAGTGATATGGGTATGGGTTATGATGACCCGGTGTAAAGCTTATCCTTATATAGTGAGTCATGAGGGAAGTATTCTGAAAAGTGTTTCTGCAAATGTTTTGGGATTCAATTTTGGTTTTGTAAAATTATGGCGTTCAAACATGCGCAAGAAATTTGCAAGTTGCAAGAAAGTTCTGTGCAAGTTCTTTCAAAAATCTTGCATAGAACTTGCACAAAACTTGCAGACTTAAGAAATTTATGTGTGAACCTAGGCTTCCCGGCTTCAAGGACTCAGTTTGCCCTTGATGAGAAAGGATATTGTTCATTACTTGGTTTGATCTCAAATAAACACTGCTTTGATTGGTGTGATATTATCATCATCACCATATCAACCTAATTACAATTGTCAAAGGTAGGAAACCTTCAACAAATTCTCACTGCCAGGATTAAACACTGTCCTAATTGGGATAATGTGTTGCTTTTTTGGGATAATTGATTTTTGCCATATAAAATTTATGATGATCAAAGGCTTCAAACCACATAGGCTCAATAGTATGTTTCAAATGACAAAATTGACATGATCATGCTCAATAGTGTGCTACGGCTTTTGGGAATATGAAACCCCTGATGTTGGTATGCTTGGCTTTGAAGGATCATGCATTATTGCTCACATCAGTCAGCTTGGATTGGATTGGAAACAGCTAAAAGCAACTTTGTTTTCAGAGCTTGACATGGCGGTGCCTGCCGCCCAATTGGCTAGTATTAATTAAGATTGAGGACACTTGAAGAATAGTGAAGAAGATTGAGGATGATCAAAGAATAGTGATGAAGATTGTGTTATGACCTGAGTGCGTAACGAGGGATAACTTGGAGCTAAGATGTGATGATCCCAGGATTGATTAACTGGATTGCAGTGTGAGGAAAAGACTAATACAACAAGAGCGCAAATGTCTAGATGGGTTCTATCTCAGTATTAGCATAACCCGCTATAAGGGTTATTACACTATCCCCCTCTTTAGCGCCCAGGCCCCTCTTGCGGCCCTGCACTCTTCCCCGGGTCAGCATTAAAAAACCCCGTGGGGAAAAAGCTTGACCCTCTACTTTCTTCTCCTTGATCTCTTATATTTACTCGTAGCATTAGGAAATCTTACATGGAATTCATCTACCATTTCTTGCGAGTTGACTAAATTGGATGCTGGTTCCCAAGAGTCGTCCTCCTTGCCAAATCCCTTCCAACTGACGAGATATTCCAGTTTACCGTACCTCTTTCTACAATCTAAAATTGCTTCCACTTCCCATTCATTTTCGCCTTCTATTTCGATGGGTGTGGGTTTCACAATCTTTCGTGTTTCGATCGTGTCAGGTATGAACTTCCTTAAGACAGAAACATGAAACACAGGGTGGATCCCCTTCATAGTCAGCGGCAGTTCTATCTTATAGGCTGAAGTTGAAATCTTTTTCAAAATAACGAAAGGTCCTAGCCAGCGATGATCTAATTTCGGGCTAGGCCTAGTGGTGGATATATTTCGGCTACTAAGCCATACTTTATCCCCAACCTTCCACGCCGGTGTGTCGCGTACGCCTTTGTCGAACTGGGACTTCATTGACTCTTGTGCTCCCGACAGACATGCTTGAAGCTCTTTTTTCACTTCCAAAAGACGTTGTATCCGTTCTTCCACGACAGGTATGCATTGTTCTTCTGAGGGTACCGGTCCTAGAGTTAAATCGTAACCGTAGTTAGCTTTAAAGGGTGACACCCCTGTCGAAGTATGCGTGCTGTTATTGTACGCAAACTCTGCAGGCGGTAGTAATTGCGCCCAATCGTCTTGATGATAAGTTACAAAATGTCTTAGATATTGCTCCACCGCCTTGTTTGCAATTTCTGATTGGCCATCGGATCTCGGGTGATACGCCGTGGATGGGTGTAGTCGAATGCCCAACCTTTTGTCCAGTTGCGACGTGATTTTTGAAATGAATACGCTGCCACGATCCGATACTATGGTTTTTGGCGTTCCGTGGAGTCTCCAAACCTCCTTCATCATAAGATCAGCCAGCTGTTCAGCACCGTCAGTTTCTTTACAGGCAATAAAATGTGCCATTTTGGTCATTCTGTCGATCACCGTTAATATGCAGTTGTACCCTTGTGAATCCGGCAGTCCCGTGATCATGTCGTAGCTTATATCGGTCCACGGCCCTGCTGGTATAGGGAGTGGCTCCAAAGTTCCAAAAGGTTTCATTAGTGTGGGTTTTATACGTTGACACGAACTACAACCTTCCACATAACGGTTCACAAAAGCTTTCTGTCCTTTCCAAAAGTAGAATCGATTGACCAAGCTCAAAGTCTTTGCGCGGCCTGGGTGTCCCGCTAGCTTACTGTCATGATAGGTCTTGAGAATGTCAGCCTTCAACTTGTTATCATTTGGAACCACTACCCTCCCATTCCTATACAGCAGGTCATCTACCACTTCGTACTCCCGTAGCGCATCCTTAACCTGAGAAGATATTGGGCTAGTCGTTGCGTTAATGATTTCCATAATATCATTGTCGAGTGGCGTCTTTTGTCTGATGTCCTTCAATAATTGCTCGTCGGATTTGATGTTGTCCATGGGTTGATCGTCGGTATCTTCTTCCGAAATTTGATTGTTGACCTCTTCTGCGACTCCCAACACATCCAATTGGAACCACTCCGACGCTCTAGGGTGCTCGACCGCGTCCTCGGTGGTGAACTGTGCTTCAAAAGCATCTATCTCAGCAAAAGTCTCATCAGTTATATTGGACGGACGTAGTAGCTGTCCAAAAGAGAGCTTTTCCTCGGATGTGGGTGCTAAATCGGGTCTTCGTGACAGGGCGTCAGGTTGTGTCGCGGCTCTGCCAGGTCGAAACTTAATCACAAAATCAAAACACCCTAATGTCTCCGCCCATCTGGCCTGACGTCTTGTAAGCTGCTTTGTTAGGGTCCGCGATTTTCAGGACCGGTGCTGTCGTGAATGCGTGCTTCAGCTCTTCAAACGCCCTCTGCCTTTCATCTGACCCTTGAATGGGGTGTCCTTGCAGGTCAAATCGTGTAGTGGTCGAGCTTTTCGGGAAAATTGGTCGATAAACCTTCGGTAGAAGTTTGCGAAACCAATGAACCGTAAAACTTCTGTGGTATTTTTTGGTGTTGGCCAATCTGATACAGCTTTCACTTTAGCTGGGTCCATACGAATCCGATTCTTTGATATCAACAAGCCCAGGTAGTCCACTTCCTTCCGTGAGAATTCACACTTTTCTGGTTTCAGCCACAACGAATGTTTGCTTAAGATTTCAAGGATCCCCTCTACTGCTTCTTCATGATTACCACCTGTCTTTGTATAAATCATTATGTCGTCTATAAAAGCAGCTGTATCTTTCCCAATCCTTCCAAGTAATATATCTTGAATAAAGTATTGAAAACAACCCGGTGCACCTGTAGGTCCAAAAGGCATCGTCAAAGGTGCAAATTGACCCTCCTTACATATAAATGCAAGCTTGTCCTCATCGCCTTCGGCCACTCTGATATTGCCGTATGCGTTCCTAAGATCAAGTTTGGTGTAATCTTCAGCATCCAATAGACTATCGATCAGATCCATCGTCAGCGGTAATGGGTATTTATTTTTTACCGTTAAAGCATTTAGTCTACGATAGTCAAAGCACGGCCTTAGATTGCCGTCTTTCTTGCCGGTGAATAACACTGGGGCTGCCCATGGGGAAGTGGTCCGTCTGATTGTCCCATTCGCCAGACCGTCCTGTACCATTTTCTTTAGAACTTCATCCTCCGCTGGAGATAGTGGTATAATTCTGCCAGCTTGAGGCGTAGCACCTGGAACCAGATTGACCTTGAAGTCATACTTTCGACGTGGCGGGAGAATCTGAGCGCTAGATTTGCGAAACATGTTAATGTACTTGTGATATCGGGCCGGGACTAGTTCTTCGACTGGTTTGTTGCTCTGATCCTTATGTTCCCTGACCGCGATTTTTGCTGCCGTTGACCAAGAAGTTTTAGCAGCGCATATGCTCGACTCGTAATCTATAGCACAGTTATTTGGAAGAGGTGTACGCTTGCTAGCTGCTTCAGGAATTATTTGGTGATTAACATTAGCACACTCACATTGCGGGGGTATTAGTGTATCTTTGCTGACATCAGCTCTGATACATACCCCCTCTTCACAATTCCTAGCGTTCCTCTCGGCGTCTCCTGGCACGGAGGATGTTTTCGGATTGGAAGAAACTGAGAATTCAGTTGCAATGGGATCCATTGGTGGTGTGGCTGGCGTATACGGTGGTCCAGTGGTTTCCAGTGGTGAGTCAATCTGTAATAGAGGGCCATCAAACTTGCAAGTTGCTCCAATATTAAGTTGTTCAAGATTTCCAAAAATTGACTCACATTGCGGGGGTATTAGTGTATTTTTGCTGGAGTCAGCTCCAATACATACCCCCTCGCTACTATTCCTAGCGTCCCTTGCGGGCTCCAAGGGGTTTGTCGGTAGCAGCGAAACTGCATTAGCAGTCGCAATACTTGTCGTCGGGTCTGCCATTAAGGTGCCCTTCGACCAGTCAATCCTGTGACCGTACTTACGAAACCACGGCATACCCAATAGGGCGTCGTAGGAGTCTTTGAGTTGTGTAACAATGAATTTTGTTGGTGATTGATCGTCGTCGATGGTGAGTAGGGCTTCGTCGGTGAGTTGTTTTGATTGACCGTCAAACGCTGATACCGTGCGAGGAGTCGATAGGGGATTTGTCTTAAATTCAAATTTCTTGATGAAGCCTTCACTGACCGCGTTGTGCGTAGCGCCGCAGTCAAGAAGGCATAGGGCAAAAGGGGTGGATGTGGCACGTTTGGGAGGGTAATTTTGGGACATTGGTAATAGTAAGAAAAACCGCGGATCACTTGCATTTCTTTGTAAGTAAGTAATAGCTCCAAAATCAATTAAATCCTCCTCAGTGCTCGAGATAGGCACATCTATCAGTCTCGAGCATCTCCATTTTTTGACCCATCAGCTCTACCCTTCCCCTTCCCTCCTAATTCAGCTACTAACGCCTCCAACTCAGCAATTCTCGAACTACTACCACCACTTCTAATAAAGTTTCCCTTCTCATCTCTTCTCCCACAATCAGCTGCTCTATGTCTCCCTTTTCCGCATTTATAGCATAATCCTTTCTCAGCTCGACGCGCCATCTCTTCTCTTGATACCCCAACTCTAGTAGCAGAAAGGTCCATAGCATCGGGATCTCTTGCGGTTGGGATTGTACTGGTGCGAGGTGTTGAGTGATTTGCTCCTGGGTGTAACTCGTTGTCGATAGCAATAGCAAACGTAGTGATGTCGGTCAAGGTAGTGAAAGTGCGTAAGATCATATTGATTCTAATTTCTTGCTTGAGGCCTATCTTGTAATGACTGATATGTTCTAACTCCCCCCAACCCGTGCGCGCCGCTAACGCCATAAATTTGGTTGTATAATCTGCCACTGAACCAGTCTGCTGTAGCGCTCGGAGGTCTCGTTGGGCTCGATTTTGCCGATCAGAGTCGAAGTAGGTAGCTTCGAAGCTCGCTGCAAAGCTCTCAAACGTGAGTTCTTCACCTTCCACAGGTTGGAGTAATCGTTTGAAGAATGGAGCAGCCCATTGATTGGCTTCGCCCGTGAAATAAGACAGGGTAAAAACGATTTTGGACCTATCGTCCGGAAAGGATTTGTCGTTCGCGAGTAAGTACAAGCCCACTTGATTCACGAACGCCTCGGCAGCGTCTCCCTTTGACCCATCAAATTTGTCTGGGGTTCCCACCTTTGGACCTCGTGTTGAGCTCATCAGGAGTTTGATGTCGGCAGTTGTAATTGACTCATTACCGCCGCGGGTGGTACTCTGCGGTTGTGGGTTTGTAGCAGCAGGGGTTGCAGATGGGGGTGAAGCGTCAGGAGGTAATGGAACAGTCGCCGCTTGCGCCGCGTCTACTCGCTGAGCAAGATCATTAAGTCGTTGCTGGGTTTCAGCCTGATTGGCTTGCCTTTCAGCTATTTCGGTGTCTAACTTCGAATTCAACGTCGTAAGTTGCGACAATATGTTGGCTAAGTTTGTATTAATGTTATCCATTACGTCGAGTTCGTCTAGATCTAAATCTTGCGCTGATACAGCCTCGAATGAGCTCTCTGAGTCGTGTTCTCCGGAATGCACTGTGAAGTTCGCCGTTGTTCTTGAGTTTATTTCTGAACCTTAAAGTATGCAAATCTTCAATTTTCAGATAAGGTTTGATTCAGTCGATTCAGTCGATGTGTGATTGAGATCTTGAATTGGGTTATCCGTCGTACTAAGATGAGACACTGCAATATGTTATGACCTGAGTGCGTAACGAGGGATAACTTGGAGCTAAGATGTGATGATCCCAGGATTGATTAACTGGATTGCAGTGTGAGGAAAAGACTAATACAACAAGAGCGCAAATGTCTAGATGGGTTCTATCTCAGTATTAGCATAACCCGCTATAAGGGTTATTACAGATTGACAATGATTGACCATGGTTGATGAAGATTGATGACAATCGACAAAGATTGAGGACAATTGACAAATATTGAGGACAATTGATGAAGGTTGAAGACAATTGATGAAGGTTGAAGACAATTGAAGACCATTGAAAACATTCAAAAAGGTTTGGAGAAGATTTTAGAAGATTAAAATCCTGTCTTTAGTTGGTCCAGTTTGATGAGTGGAAACTATGAAAAAAGAAGATTGAGGACGGTTGATGAAGAAAGAAGAAGATCGAGGACAGTTGACAAAGAAAGAAGCAGATCAAGGACGGATGACAAAGATTAAAGAATATCAAGGAAAATCTAAGTAGACTGAAGAAGATTGAGGACAATCGAAGAAGAAAGAAGAAGATCGAGGACAGTTGACCAAGATTGAAGAAGATCAAGGACAGTTGACAAAGATTGAAGAAGATCAAGGACAATCAAAGAAGATTGATGATGATGAAAGAGGTTTTGGAGGAGAGCAAGACAGGAAGGTACTTTGAAGCTCTTGATACAGAAGGTAGAATGTCTCCGGTCGGAGGTGTTGATACCTGTGAGACTGAGCTTGTAGCTGGCTGGCCAACATGCGGTTTTTGGCTGTGGTAGAATCTAACATTGTTGTTTGAATGTTACAGTTTCAGAAATGTATTTTATGGTTTTTGATTTTGATTTTTGATTTTTGGTTTTTTGATTTTTTGGTTTTTGGTGTTGCTGGTACTTTTTGTCAAAAGGTGACAATGCAATGAAAATGGTGTTGACCACTGGAAATTTGGGCAAAAAGGGGTTTCTGCCTTGATTTTTACTCCAGTCACTGCCAGCATTAAATAGGTTCCCTGGTAGGAACATGACCTAGGCTGGGAATATAATTGAGAGAAGAATGGAGCATCAAATCATCTTGCACTGTACATCTGAGCCATAAAGCATACACTACATATGTGCAAACATCTGAGTAAATCCTTAGCTATCAGCTACATACATGTCCGCTCAGTTATCTGCTCATCTAGATAAGCAAATCATGTGCAATACATGCTGTAACTTTGTTCAGCTTGAGACACACATTTCAAAATATTGACTACATATATCACAATGGTTGCTCAGGAAATATACATGGAACTGTGTAACAGTAGCAGAATGGGAATATGATCCCTACCACCCATATTCCCATCTGGGAACCTCTTTAATGCTGGAAGTGAGTACAGGGGTTTTATCCCTGTATTTGAGTATTTTCTGTAGTTTTGTCTTTGATTTTTGAATTTCGCACCCGGGAATTGTGATTTTTGATTTTTGAAATTTCGCATTGTCACTTTGGAACGTCTCGCATTCCGTAGACATGTACACATGTTTGTTATGACCAGAAATGGGGTCTTTTGAACCTGTTAGTTGAAGCCGATATTCTGAGCAACCACAAAACTATACACGCAAATTTAATATGTACCTCTCAGTACTTAATGTCTCTAACCGGCAATTTTGTTTGTGCTCAACTCGGTTGTAGATATATGCTCCGATACATTTTATATTGTTGGAACAACTGGCTGCCACCTCAATTTTCTCTAACAGATATGCTCAATAAGTTCACTGCTACTTTACTCAAGTAGCTGAGTTGTTAAAAAGAAATGTATTGCTTTGAGTGCCAGTGTATCATACCCAAAAGCTGTTGTTCGGCTAAGCTTGAATTTTATGAGAAATTGAGCAAAGTCGGGAGCAACCGTATTGGAAGCTACATTTGCACATAGAGTAGAAGATGTCGAAATTAAATTGAAATCCACTTGATTCTTGAGTTGTAAAAATATGAATAAGAGGTCAGATTAACGACGATCGAAAGCCCTAAAAACAACTATACCACACGAATAGCGAAGCTCCCCGTGTATAGTGTTTGCCTGACAAACACATCATATAGAGCAACTTACCCAAATACGAAATCGAAGAAACTGTTGGGGACACATGAAAATGGGATCGGCCGAAGATTAAATGTCATGCAATTTGAGAATATATCAATAGGTCGGGTGAGTGCAAGCAAATTATATGTTACTCGAGTCAAACTATAGGCATTTGGTACCTCCAAGTCTAGCTTCTTTGTTTAGTTAAACAGATACATCTGTGAATAAGCTATTTGCTGCTTCAGTTCATATCTTTTATCCACAGTTTTATACATGCCTTCTGCAACAGCTCTTCCAGTTGAGGTGATCGACAAAATCTTATATTATTTCTGCGGTGATGCGTCATACAAACCAACAGACGACTACAATAGTGCCAAAGCGTCATTTCTAAATCAAAAAACAGTTAAGGACTTACTCAGCTTACAGTTATTAGGCCACAACTGGGCAGCAGCAGTTCAACATATTGTGTATCGTTCTCTATACTTGACGATTCCGTGGGGAAATCAGTTACTGGACAAGATTTCCAGCGGCAATATGTTCTTTTCAGGAATACCACGTCTACGTCAACTCACTTTAAATCATGTTATGTACAAAGGCGACGTTGGTCCAGGATCTTTCTATGAACGCATCAAAGATGAGAATATGCGGAAATTGGAACTCGAGCAACAGCGTTCGTCAACAAAGTCTTTTTTCATGCAAGATGCTGCCAAGATCATTACCTTATGCGGTTCAAACCTAACTGATCTCAGGATAATGTTCACCAACTCAGTCGGATTCTCGGATGATCTAATCGTTGCTATAAAACAAATCACGAATCTGAAAAACTTGGCGATTGAAGGTGATGCCTTTCACAACCCGAGCAACAACTCCAACTCATTAATCGCAGTGCTAAACAATGTGGATAACCTCGAGTCTTTATCCCTTAATTTTGGTACTTTGGAATCGTTAAATCTGAAGATGAAAGCACTGCCAAACTTAGAACACCTTTGGGTGGGTTGTCACACCATGAACATCGACGCAATTGTTGATTTTTGTGAGACCGTAGGCAAAGGAATCAAGGTGCTGGAGTTGATGCCAACGGGCAACAATGAAGATTCAAAGCGGGTAGTAATCGCACGCAGAAACTCGCTACGAGTGCTATTCACAGATACGCTTCCGTGTTACCTACCTCAATCTCTTCATATGACACGTTTTCCAAAACTGCGCATCGTCAGGAACCTTTATCTTGACGGCTTAGTTAGGCACCCGGATTGGTTTGAGTGGCCTATGTTTCAAACGGTCGAAATCTTTATCACACGTTATCGAAGAGGCTATGCTTACTGGCAAGAAGATTTAGACAAGATTATGAAACGTCCAATGCCACCAAATTTAAAGCACTTTGTCTTTTTAATTCATCAAAATACCTTACGTAAGGAAACAAAGTTAATCCGAGCGTTCAGAACCCTTGGGGTTTGTTGCCACTTTGTAACTAAATTATCTCATTACGATATGATGGTAAGCGGATTTTTTAACTTTGAACTTCGGGTGGTATGGGATGCTAATAGATGTTGAATTGATTACCGCAGGATTTAGTTACGGAGCTCGAGAACCAGAAGAAAAACACAGCAAGAAAGGAGAACGCTATGATAGTCAGTTGTCTGTTTGAGCCCAGTTAATGCAAGATGCTGATGAACCTTGAACTGTCTTAATACTCCACAACTAAATTACAGGACTGAGAGCTTATCCAACACAACAACCCGAAAATAAGATGCCAGTGTAGTTAGTTGTATCAATTCAGCGATTCTTTCACATTGAGTATTTCCACTACAAGTTACATTTAAGTAGTTGTTTTGTTTGACTATAGAATTCCATTCAGAACTAAGTTTTTTGTTAGTTGACGTAAGAAGAACAATCGCCGTTATTGATGATAATTTATATGCTCCTCCATCTAAGTAATTCTATTGAAAATAACAATGTTGTGCTCGTGCTGATAACATTGGTAAAACTTAAATAATAACGCGCGCGTAGGATGCTGATCTGAGATGGAGAGTAAATACAATGTAACACCTCCAGAGTCAGAAGTGACCAAAGCATAGACCATGCTACGTTGAAGTGATAAGTTCTTTGTATGTTGCAGAAGCAAAAATTGGATCTCAGCGAGCATTGCAATGCCTTTGGGTATTTTTGTACAGCATGAGTAACTACTTGACTCCACCACCAGCGAAGTTAACAAACCTCAACAACAAAACACGACCTAGGGACTTAATATGGCAATTGCATTGAGGTCAGACGTTATTCGAAGTGAGCGGATGTGTATATACAAGGCTCTAATAAACTAAAGTAAACTCTTTAACATCTTCTTTTCGCAAAAAGCATGGACTGTTCTATTCAAGCGCCGATTCATAAAGCCCGCCAAATTACCCAAATTCAGTTGAGAGACTACCAGAGAAAAAAGACAAAGCAATTCAAGCAAACCAAGTCGCTTATAATTGGGGTCATCAGGGGATAATCAGATGGCTGAAAGATCAAACTATCAATTGGGTATACAAATGACGCTTATCCTCAGCGAGACAAGAGACTGTAGCGTCAATATTTCAACGTCATGAATTGGCCTCAATACCCATGATGCATGCTCGCGATCAATTCACCAGGCAATATCTACTGTTAATTCAAATGGAATAAAGTAAAATTCAAATACCTAATTGAATTTGGGAATCACATTAATAACTATAAAGAGCTGATAAAGGTTTATAAATTCTAACTGGTAGGACTGCGTTTGCCCCCTGATGAAAGCAGCGTAGCACAAAATGCCTTATTCGCCTTCCCTCCCAGTAGAGGTTGTAGAACGAATTATCAGCTTCCTCTGTCCCAGCTATGGTGCAACAACTACGGAATCATTGAATAGCGCAGACCAACCTTTTCCCGATCCATTGTCAATCAAACAATTGCTAAGATTGCGTTTGCTCGCCAGATCTTGGGCAGCTGCCATTCCACGATTGGTTTATAGCTCTCTACATTTAAGAACACCTCTAGTCAATAAGTATATCATCAAAATGTGGAGTAATTGCTTAACTGTTTCCGATTTATCCAACCTGCGTTGACTATGTTTAAATCAACTCATATATATCCCAGCTTCGAAAGCCGATGGATATCATATGGCCCTCTCGGATGAATGCAGTGATCAGTTTGAATTTGAATATAGTCGTTGGGAACGTAACTGCATCTTTATGCCGGACGCCGCAGATATCATTAGTTTGTGTGGTTCAAGGTTAATTGATTTGAAGTTGATATTTTCTGGCTCAGTTGGGTTTTCGGATAGCATGGTGGTTGCGATTAAACGTATCAAGAATCTCAAAACTTTATCAATTGAAGGAACTTTAACACGATGCGTTAGAAATGACTCAACATCCTTATCTGCTGTATTGCAAAACAGCCATACTTTGGAATCTTTGTCCTTGAGATTAATTAGTTTACCGCGCTTGAAAATGGAACCTGGATGCTTACCGAATCTATCGCATTTTTGGATCACGTACCACCGATATAACTTAGATGCGATCACTCAACTGTTTCTGAATGGTGCTAAGCAAATCAAACTCCTGGAACTCGAGGCTCCTCAACGACCTACAAACCACAAGGCGATGATTATGGCATTGAACGAAACACTTGAAGGAATAACTGTCAACACAATCCCGGATGATCTCCCTCGTTCAATCCGAATTAAATCTCTACCCAAACTTTGAGTCATCCGCTGCAAAGACATCCATCCATCAAGCGAGCGTCCAATTTGGTTTGAATGGGCGATATTCAGGACACTTGAAGTTATCATCACCAGCTACTCCAACGACAAAGCGTACTGGGTGGAGGTTTTGAATTCACCGGGTGGACCTAGCTTGAAAGAAGCCAGCAAATTGAAAACTTTCATTCTTATGACCGCGAGTCATAATCACACCGAAGAACTTGAGATAGCGCACTTATTCAGTACTTACGGTATCAATTGCCACTTTATGCCCGATATAACTCATACTGAAATATTAGTAAGTTCTATGCAATCTAATTTGTCCTTCTTCAAGTGGAATTCTTGCTGAATTAGTTCTTGATGTGGAACAGGACTTGATGGGCGGAAAGAGTGAGCAAGAATCGTAAGCAAACGAATAGGATCAAGTTCCGTAAGTAGTTCCGGTACATGAATATAGCTCTTAACTACATACACTAACGGAGTAATTTAGTTAGGGCGATTGATATCATTCAATGAGCATATTTCAAAATGAAAGTAGCAGATAGAGTACGCGTGATGGAAGTTTCTAAGGCCACTTGACTACTTTTTACTTTCTAAATTGCCTCAGAGGCATTGCCAAGTTGTTTTGTGCATGCTAAATAATAAGTAGAGCTGGAGTACTTCAAACTCGCTGTGTAATAACTTTTATTCTTGTTGTTGAGTCCTTCAATTTGTGCAGAAAGTATAATTTTGATGCAAAAGCACAGCTACAATGTTAGCAAAGTGAGTCAGGGGTGAGTGGTAGGTGGCCGCAGATGCCACGTCCGGTGTTAAGCAATTCAGTGTTCTTTGGAAACCTGTCTAGAAGTGGAAGCTTTCACATGGTGTTCCACCGAGGCAAGATATTTCGCTGCCGCAAACCAAGTTGGCAAAGAATTGCATAGACCAAGAGTTCGAGTGCGGCGCCCGCCGCCCAACTTGGCTAGTCCATGTTAACGGCAAACATGCAATTCAAACAAAACCAATAAAACCTCCACCGACTCCCCCAACAAGAGTGAGTTTTGCCCAGCCAGAGTTTCAGCCTCACAATGATCACTTTCCATTCTCATATTACCTTGAATTGATCCATCCAATCTATCTGTCAATTGGTTTACACAATTCATCTTTTCACTATCTCCTGATCACCATTTTCTTACAAAGAACTTCAACTCACCTCTGCTTACAATCCACTCAATAACAGGTCAAATTTTCTAAATCACACACTGTAAGCTCTTCAAAGTAGAACAGATATTTAATGTGAAAAAGTATACAACTCTTCAAGTGAGGCATACATCTATCAACTGTGTAATGTTTTCTTCCAAACCTTTTTCTTCTATCCCTCATCCACCTAGAAAAAAATTGATCCAAATCAATTAAATATCATCAGAAGCAACAATCTCAGTCATTCCAATTCAAAATGAAATTTATCTATCAATCATGCAAATTTAAAAAAACTAACAAATCAAAAAGATCACAAACCGACTTAAAAAACAGCAAAGACAAAGATAGAGATTGAATTGAAGTACAATAACTATATCACCTCATTGAAGTGTTAAACAGTTGTGATCAAAATGTCTCATGAACAATGAATATGAAATCCCAATCAAATCAACAAAAACATCTGTTGATCTTCAGCTATCAATCCTATCCCACCCAGATTGATGTCACATCAACAGGGATTGAAAGTAAGTATTGTCTTAAAATGAATTTCATATGATTGCCTCACTGACCTCTTTGGAAGTGTTCTCACAAAAATCTACACCACATCAAACAACATAGTTTTAATCAGAACTCTGGGCTCATTCAAATTCAACCTAATGAACAAATGAACTCAACTATCTTCAATCTGATCCAAACTGAATCTAAATTTGTAACAAATTGACTTCAGGACATACATAGAAACAGTTTCTTATCATAAATTTGAAAGTCAGAGATCCTTTTAGCGCATCTACCCCCAATCAAAACCCAGCAAATTATCTTAACCAAAGAAGACCTTTGACCAATCTACATTCAAATCACAATTGCACCCAATTTGGACATCTTGATCAAAATTCAGTGCAAAAGCGCAAACAAAAGTGGCAGATGTGCTTGGAACATCAACAAAATCTACACTTTGCTTTCACCCTATTGTCAAATGCATGACAGTAGAATATTTCACCTCTTATTATAACATATGTTTCAGATTGTGCTCTCAATGAAACTCATCAATAATTCTTCAATACATGAATACCCATCATATTCATCATGAACTTGACAACCCAAACTCTAATATACATATCAAATTCAAAGCTCAGCACACATCTGATTGTATAACTTTGGTTTATTTTTAGATTTCAAATCCCTTGATCATGTTCTTCATCCAATATCAGAAGAAAACCATAAAAGTCTGATACTTCTTGATGAATAACTGTAGCCTCAAAGTTCTTAGTCAGTTTAAAAGACTATCCCTTACCCGAAAATCAAACCCAAACAGTCAATATAGCTGATATAATGAAAACTTGTTCATCAGTTCATTGTGAGTTTGGATTCTCCATCTTTGTTAATTGAAGTTGGCAAGTCATGAAATATGTAATTATTTCCAAGATTTATCAATCAGCTCAATGTCTATTCTAGAGGTTTATTGTGAGGGTTGGGTGCTCTGCTGAGGACTCAAGACTCAATAAATGGGCTAGGGACAGTTTATGATTCTAAGTAATTATCTTTTGTGTTTTAAATATGAAGTAAATACAATTAAAATTATGAAGAAAAGAGAAAGGGGGAAGGAGGACTGGTCTGTTTGGATAAATCCAGACAGACTACAGTTAAATGACTCCTCAAAAGGAGATTTTAATACAATCATAATTAATTACAAATAATGAAAACTGGATCCAAGGTCTTCCTTCAAACCTCTATTGACAGAATGAAGAGTGAGGTCTAGATCACTACACTGGTTGTTCTTATGGTCACCAACCTAAGTACTTGTATATAGGACACTACCCTTTGATTTGTTGAAGGTCACCAACCTAGTAAAGAATTTACTTGGGGAAAGTAGGGGATCCAGGGAAGTGAAGGGGGCTTACTTGCTTTTAGTCAGGAAGCTATTTGAAGTAAAGAAGTAAATCACTAGCCACATGATTCTAAGACTCTTGATTATGAAATTCAATATTACTTTGAAGTTGTTCTTTAAAAATGATGTGTAATAAAAGCTTGGGGGAAATCTCTGAAGGCTGAGAGAGGAGAGGTTTATATACTCTCCTCTCTAAACCTGATTGTAGTGATATTTGTTACTATCACTACATTGGTTCAGGGTTAAATATTACTAGATGTTAATGGTTATGATTAGTAATGCTTGATTACATATACATGTTATGTATGATATGTAATATAAGCATCTTAACTCTTGACACTGAGTTATGAGGTGTAAATGGTGTTTTATTACATATCACATGTTGTTTTAAGTGTACATGTATATGTAATAAGTGTTTTGGTACATTGTATTACATGTTAAATACAGGCTAAACTAGGGCTGTGACCCGGCCCTGAACTTCCAGGGCCGGCCCTGGGGCTTTGCGCGACCCTGAGTAGACCCGAGGGTGTTGAGAGACACCTTCTGTCTATCATATTTCTAAGTTTCAGCTGTCGTGAAAGATAACTTACAAATCATTACACATGAACATCTTAAGTATCATCACAGTTTAATCCTGACAGATTAAAACTCAAACCCTAATCATCTCTTATTTAATTCACACTTCCTCCACGACGCGCGTAAAACTCTTTTCCTCATCCGTCTGTATACGGTAGGAAAAGAGTAAGTCAAATCCTTTATACTATCTACACGCCTCATTTCTCTCATTTCATACGATACACATCTCAAGATATTCTCTTCTATCATTTCAATTCATCTTAACTGATTGTTTTATCATTTCATCTGATTATGTATCGACGCTAGATCAACGTACTAAACTTGCGCGTCGATTCCTTTGTTCTATTTTTATCCTTGACCTGAAATCACACAGGTCAGACAACCTTAGATAGAGTTATAGTTCTCTCTCAAATCCTCATTATCTAACACCTCCTATTTTTTTCTCTTATGTTGTTATGATCTGATTGTATAGGTTAGTTCAGGTAGTTAGTGACGTGAGGTGAAGAGGTACTCACCTCTAGAAATTGTCACGGTTAATCAGGTGAAATATTATCCGTCTGTATACGGTAGGAAAAGAATCAACGTACTAAACTTGGGTGTCGATTCCTTTGTTCTATTTTTATCCTTGACCTGAAATCACACAGGTTAGTTCAGGTAGTTAGTGACGTGAGGTGAAGAGGTACTCACCTCTAGAAATTGTCACGGTTAATCAGGTTAGTTCAGGTAGTTAGTGACGTGAGGTGAAGAGGTACTCACCTCTAGAAATTGTCACGGTTAATCAGGTTAGTTCAGGTAGTTAGTGACGTGAGGTGAAGAGGTACTCACCTCTAGAAATTGTCACGGTTAATCAGTGTCAGGTATCTCGACGGACTTCGTCGCTTTTCAGAGGGCCCTCAAAAAGTGCTCAGGGCCGACCAGGGCACACCCTGAGCTCATTATAGGTGCTAAAACCCGGCAATAAGGTTATTATTTTGAATTTTCTTGTATGGTTGTGTGTTTGAAATGCTTTGTAGAAGCTATATGAGCCTACATCAAAATTGAAAAGAGCTATAGGAGGAAATTTAGAGAGAAAATTTTTGTTGCCGCAGCAAAAACAGAGCGGGTCTTGAGAAGCCCCGCCCCGCCCGAGGTGCCCGCAGGGCTTTCATCACCCTACCCATGTGTGTCAGGGCACGTACCATTTGCCTCCAGAAAGACTTTGGGCAGACTCGGCCGGGGCCAGGGCCGGGTCACAGCCCTGGGCTAAACTCAGTATACAACATGTAATCAGTTGTATACATAATGTTTTTAATGTTACAGGTTAGTTTTGGGTACATGTATATGTACTCAGGGCTGACATTGATTGGAAACCAAACCAATATATTGGCAATGTTCTTATGCCCAGCCCCAGGAAAGGGCTGCACCATTGAGGGTAGTGTCAAGGTCTACCATTAATCTTGCTTCTGGGTCAAAGTGATATTTAGCAATCTGAACTTTGCTTCTCTTCTGGAGCTCATCAACTCTGAATTCTTCTTTTTGAATGTTTAGTTTTTTTTCAAGTTTTCTAGATATCTTACTTGGATCTGTAAATGACAAACGCTGACTGTCAAATCCCTTATTCTCCTCCAATGAACAATTCAGTTAAAATGACTCTTGCATCGAATTCACACCACTTAACATCAGTCTTCTTATTGTTTTGAGATGTTTACTCTGACATACTTGATCTGTTGATTTGACCAAAGAGAAATCATTAGAATATTTGATTGTCATTCCTGTCCCAAGCGGATTGAGGTGAACTTTTTGATGATTATTGATATTTGTGTATTCCCTCAATGTCTCTTGATGTTTAGCTGTTGTTTTATACAAATTACTACCAAAACAAGATTGTGAATAAATTTTAAACAATGGGCTTTTGCACACCTTTCGATTTTGATACGGATTCATCAAAACTCACTTAATTTTATTGACTCCACCTGGATGATGTGACATTGAGTTTCAGATTGGGATCTTCTACACCATCATTCTTTGATGGTAAGCTTAAGGATACTCTGATCAGAGTGTGCCATATGAAGAAAAATGGCCTACTTAGTCAACTTTGATAATTGAACTTGGTTCAATAACTTAGGAAGAGTATAAACTATAGCCAGAAAAAGTGTGAATATTTTAGCAGAATCAGCGAAACAGTTTGAATGTCGAACTCTAAAAATTGATGGGTACTTGTGATGAGTGATCTGATTGGAATTATTCTGACAAATGATTGATCTAGAATTATACATGCTTCTTGTGGTAGCCAAATATACAACTGGTGGTATGGATAACCCAGACAGTAACAATCAAATTGAGGTGATCATCAAGAGCAAACATGGACTATTTGGATAGCAGTATCAAAGGCAAGATGTGTTCAAATTATCAATGTAAAATTTTGCAAGTCTCTTTTCAATCTTTGACCAAAGACTTGCAAAATTAAACCCTAAGTCTAAAAAACCATCAAAGAGTTTCACCTGTTTTTGGGAGATATCAGACCAAATAACATGATATGGGATTGGTTTGGGTGGTTCCTGGCTTATTTATCAACAAATGTCCAGCTGTATCAGATCCAACAACACCTAGATTGGTTCATTGAGAATCTGATGAAGTATTTGGATGAAAACCCACAACTCTTGAGAAACTAAGGCCATTGAAGTGAACTATTGTTTGTGAACCAAATGGCAACTTTCAGATTCTTAATATTGGTATTCATCAAATGGGGAAAGGTTTTTTTGAGATTCAAAACTTTCTTTGCTCCTGGCTAAGACTGTCAACAAAGTCTCATTGTTATCAACTGAATCAAGGACTTTTTTGATCAAAGATAGATCAATGCCAGGATTTTATCTGTGATGAACTTCTGTGGGAGTCATTTTCACATGTCTGAAAAATTGGCATTCAAGCTACTGGCAGTATGGGAGCAAAGATATAAAAGTAAGAGAAGAACAAGAAGCTCAGCTCAATATCAAAGTCAAGCAGGCGTATCTGAGTACGCAACTACACAAACCTAATGTTGAGTGTGAGCACCAACCACGGCATGACTTGGTCATGAGTTCCATAAAGGCAAGTTGTGTGAAAAGGTGGAAGATTTATGCTTGTAGCAAATGGTCACACAGTGCAGAAAATTTTCCAAGGGTAAACAAAACTTGAATTGTTTTTTCTACTGCTTTAATCCCACACACTCACAAGAACTTCTCCCTCAACACAGCTCAACTCAGATAAATTGAAGTTTATACAGTCAATTTCACAAAGCTTGGGAAAAATTTCCAAGTCAATTTGCTCAAGCTTGGCGGGCATGACGGTGAAATACCACCCAACCCCCCACACATTGATGAGGCAGCCTGGAATGTGGGCTGCAAGAGGTTTTTCTGATCCATGCATACCAGGCAGGCCGCTGTGAGCTCCCCACCCGTACCGATCGGACCCCAGCATCAAGTTTGCTGAGTATAACTCAGGTTGGTATTTATGAGATGTGAAATGTACATGTTGAATTTGCAAGCTCCAAAGAATGGATAAGTCACTAATCCATTTTACCAGGTTTACATGACTGAATTTAGTATTAGGCAATATCCAGAATCAAACTGGTGCAGATACTTAAGATGCTTGGTCTTGATAAAGACTTTGACATTCTATCAATTCTCCAATGTGCTTCAGCTTCCATTGATTCTCATAGTGACACTGCAAAAATAATGTATTTTTCAAGGTGAAAAATGATTGACATTAATGCACAAAATGATTAATAATGCAGAATTAATGCAGAAAAATGCAGAATTAATGCAGAATTAATGCATCTTGAATCATTTTGTGAAATAAATGTAATCATTTTTCACCTTGGAAAAATCATCATCATCATACATATTAACGGAGAACTATCAATTTGAACAAAACCTGAAAAAACTTCTCACCCTGCTTGAAAATTTGAGAGTTCTGAATATAATGTTTCTGACTTTCTTACATTGCCCAATCCATACCCTTGGCCATTGCCGTATTGACTCTCTCTTGATTCCCTTATCACTGCTTCACACCTTTTCAACTTTCCCTTTTGACTCGGCTTGCCAGTCAAACTCATTCCTTGACTGCCATCTAATCAAAAGTTTTTTTTAATATTTACTCCACCCTCAATTCCAGCTTGAAGACATTGGTCATCGGCAAGCGTCAGTGCTTTCATGCCTACCTCAAACCTTCAGCTGACACAAAGTTCTGATCTTCCTAGATCCACCGCAGTCCTTCAACATATCCTAAAGGCTCATTTGGTCATGGTTCATCCCGATTCTTGTATTCCAGCCATGCTTGGTTTGACTCATCAACAACTCTGTGCGAGGGGTGGCTTTGCCTCACAAATCCCATCATCCTAGCTTCGCTGACAGTCTTTGGATCATGTGTGCTTTGGATCTCATAACCTCAAAAGGTCATCTCCACCAATCTGTAATCAGCATACAAATCAACTCACTTACTCCAACCTCGCATATCAGCTTATATTGTTTCACAGGCCATTCAAAATTCACTGACCTTTTTAGGTGAAGCAAAAGAAGTAAATGTCCAATAATTTATCACCAATGAGAACTCTTGCTAACATGATATGATATTTATGACTTCTTAGATCGATCGGCCTCAACGCACAGCTGAACAATCGACAAAGATGATGAACGATTGCTCCTTACCAATGCAAAGATGTTGTTCAAGCCCTCAAAGCTCTTGACCCAAGCCCTTCATTTCAATGGGATCATTGGTGAAGCAAAGCTGGTGGGTCTGGTACATTGTGCGTACTTTGCAAATGATTCGAATGTTATCTGAGTTGCTTCATTAAATCCAATGATTCTGTTCTTAATCATATTTTTGGATCAATTATTCCATCAAGATAGGCTTGATTTAAATCAATCGCCCCCATTCCTTCTCAGCTCATTGGGCCAAGACCTGACTTACAGAGTTTTGTTGGTTTAAAGTTTGACACAATTTCTAGCTTTTGTATCTGACTAATCAACATTTTTTCTTTTGCTTCTTGGTCGCATATCAGCATCAATGATTGAATTGGAATCACATTGGTGTGAATTGGCCACCTTCATACCTTAGTGAACCTCATTTATCAGAAGATTCAATTCAGGAAGGTATGTATATTCCTTCAAGATCATTGAACATCTGGCTTTTGCTGAAAAAATGCCATTGAAATCTCATTTCCCCGTTGATGTTTCGAAGATTCCATCAGCTCGAAGCGCTTGATGATAAATTGTTCAAATTTTGTCAAATACACCATGGAGTGTTATGTAAGACTTATTTGAAGAGTCAAATCAAACCGATCAAGTTGAATTTGACTCAAATTGAATTGAATCGAATCTAAACAAACCGGATTGAACCAAATCGAATTGAATCTACACAAAACGGATTGAACCAAATAGAATCAAAACAAGACAGATTGAACTGAATAGAACCTAAACAAAACAGATCGAATCAAATTGACAATGGCTAAAACAGATTTGTTAGAGCTGGTGTGAACCGGATCAATGAAATAAACTGTTATGACGTAGGTTAATCGAATTGATCATCACACAGCAATTTATCATGATTCAAAACTTATCATGCTTCTCATATAGATCAAAAGAAACTTGAAGATATAGAGTTGGACAATGCATCCTTCTCATTAGCAGATTCTGAAGCAAGTATAGTTTTTAACCTTTTGGTCAGGATTGTTTCAAACAGAACCGATTTCACTACACAAAATATAATATTTTCTGGGCAGAAAATTAAATTATTGATACACAAAAATATTGAGAGGCCAGGAGAAGGGCAAAAAATAAATAAAAATATGCATCTTGTTCCCTGCAGTGAGAGCTTCACTCTGCATATTTTTCCATATTTTTACAGTCCGTATTGATAAGTGTACTAACAATAAACCTTCATAATCATCCAATTACAACCTGTAACCAGCACTGAAATTTGGCTCATTAGTGTTTAGAGAAACTTTTGATTTCTGAAAACACCTATAACTTTGTCAAATCTGCCTCAAAACACTCGATTTTAAGTGCATTAGAAAGCTGAACTGTTCCTCTCGAACTTTCATAAGATCAAGAACTATATAGCTAGTATGACAATCATTCTATGGATCTGTATGTACAAATGTATAAAAAAATGATATTCTTTTTTAGCAGACCAGCATGCTGTGTGGCCCCATTGCAATGATTCAGGAGGATCACCTTTATGCACAGACCCTTTGATGGAACTCAATTACCCGAGTTTCAACAACCCTCTTATGAGTATTTTCAGAAATCAAAAGTTTCTCTAAACACTAATGAGCCAAATTTCAGTGCTTGTTACAGGTTGTATTGGATGATTATGAAGGTTTATTGTTAGTACACTTATCAATACGGACTGTAAAAATATGGAAAAATATGGAGAGTGAAGCTCTCACCGCAGGGAACAAGATGCATATTTTTATTTATTTTTTGCCCTTCTCCTGGCCTCTCAATATTTTTGTGTATCAATAATTTAATTTTCTGCCCAGAAAATATTATATTTCGTGTAGTGAGATCAGATCATTCAAATCAGCAATATGCATGTAAATTGTAAAAAGTGAGGAAGACCAGAGCTTTCAAACTCATATGCTTCTGGATGATTGGTGAAATATTGGGGTTTCAAGTGATAAGGCATATGAGAAATTGTTTGGTTTAATAACTCAATCCAATCAATTTAAAAAAATGTTATAAACAGATTTTCATAGCAAGAAATATGGACAAAATAATGAGACCAATGCAAAGTAATGATCAAAAGTTGGATACAGTAAACTCTGGATGAAAGATTTGTCTTGAAAGTTGCCAGATTCCTGATTCACTTATTGCACAACTTTTGATATAAAACTTGCTGGGGCCTAGACATGAGTACCCAAAGAATCATGTGAAAGCCTGTGTAAACAGAAATATCAAGGGGGTTCAAGTTTGGTTGTTTTTGCATATTTGTTTACAAGTTTGGACAAGTCATTCATAAAAAAATCTTTGTAAAACCAACATATTTTTGATTTGGGACCCCTTTTTAGGTGTCTTGCTCCATGAGATTCAGCCTGAACCCCAACCCAAAAAACGCGGGTAATGGCCTACCCACCCCCCAAACCGACACCCAATAAGCCCCCCCGCGCCCAAACCCTACCCTGAACCAATGAAAACCCGGCTCTCAGAAGCCCCCCAACCCCTATCCTGAATGCCAAAACCCGCGGGAAGCCGGGGGTCCCCGCGGATAAAATTGGGGGTTTGAGCACTATGCCCCCCGCCCCTGAACCCTAAGGGGCCCAAAAGCCTGACCGAACCCGCACCCCGAGGGCTCGGGGCTCGGCGAACCCTCAGGGCGTTGGTTCCGGGGCTCAGGCTGACATGAGATTCATGCATAGTTTTTGACAACAGGCAAGTTATTGTAGCTTAGAAATACACAAAGCTTCTGACTTCAAACCACTGATTATGCCCATATCAACCCACTTACATCAAGAGTTGACTGTATAAGATTTGTTCATGGATCAATCAAGATTTATGATTTCTCAATTTTATCAGCATGTTACAATCTTTGGAACATCAAGGTGTAAATTAAGCACCCATATCTTTTCTTGGGGTTGAATTTGATCATCTACACCATACAACCATAAAGCAATGGGCTACATGGAAAACCTTTCAAACAAATCACAAATAGGATAATTATGAAAGTCCCATAAAAGTAATGTTGCTTGATCCAGAAGAGAAAGTTTGAGACTGCTTTTCATGTGATTGGACCTTGGCCAATCAAGCATGCCTGAATTGCCTACCATGTCTGATTGATCTAAGATGAGGAAGGTACAAGTTTTGTTATGTGTATTTGTCTGATTTCCAACAAATGTTCAAGATTTACTTCTGTTGATTATGAGTGAGTAGAATAATCATAAGATTTGAGGACTCTGGATGCAACTAATTGAATGGCTACACTGTTCCAAAGACTGACAGGTATACTGATTGCAGTGGTATATGTTGTGGCATTAGATAGAATGAGAGATGAAAGCTACAAGCTTGTAATATTGAAAAAAGTATTGTAACAAAGTTATAATACTGGATATGTTTTAAGCCAACAAATAAACATAGATCCAAAGACAACACAAAATGAGTACCTGTACATGAGCCAACATTGTACTTATTGTATTCTGAGATTGAAACCATTAGGGGGTTAGGTTTTAGGGGGTTAGGCTTAGGGCAAGGATATTATCACTTTGCTACCCAGGTATGTGGTATTACCTCTATTGCAAGTCACCATCATTTCTCCTGTCAAGCCTGGCTTGCATCACTAAACAGCGCCACTTGTGTGAAAACAAGAGGTGTAGCACAAAGAAAACTTGGCCAAGCTTGGTAGCTTGGGCAGTAGTGAGGGTCTGATTTCTGGCCAAAAAGGTAGGTGGAAGTGTACTGTTTTTGCACAGGGCTTCTCAGTGTTACAGGCAAAAAAGTAATGTCTTTTTTTGAAGGAGAATGAGTTTTGTTGTTTGAACATGAACAAAAAGGACAACTTGTGATAAACAAGTATGAAGAGACAACTTTTTAAAGGAGAGTGGAAATAAAAATAATGGCAAGAGAGAAAAAGAAAACATTTTTTGGATCAAAATAACATGAAAACTCAAGAATAATTTTACCAAATTTCTTGGTGAATACTTACATACCATTCCAGAGCTTGATTGACTGGAATGAAAAAGCTTGGTTGAGGAAGGTTACAATTTTTGGGATAATTTGGACAATATCAACACAAAACAAGGAGAATGTTTTAGGTAATATACATAAATACTTGAGTGTTTTGTTTGGTCTATGATGTAAGTTCTTGGATCAAATCAAGGTTAATTTCTAGAGGATCACAGGATTAAGTGGATGGAAAGCAATTTGAATGATATCAATTGGAGTCATAATTCACTGAACAAAACTTTGGGTGCAGACTTAATATTTACCTCATCTTGCCTCCTATCAACTTTTTGATCAAACAGTTATCCAATCCTTTGAATCTAGCCATCACTTTTTGAGAACTCCTTGAAACCCATCTTGATGACCTATTAGAAACTTAAAATCCTTTTAATTGACCCTTTCAAAAGCTTTCCTCATGATTGATTTTCTATTGAGGGCTTGAGTTCATTGTGATTGAAACTGGAGATCAAAGTGTTTTTTTCTTGGATTGATTGTGGCAAGTTCAATCAAGGTTTGACCAAAATAAGATTCACACAATCCGTCTTCATCAAATTCTCCCGCAAAGCTTCAATGATCGCAAGTTCAAAGTGAGAAAATTATTGATTGGGCTGTGCGTTTGAAATGATGGGTCTCCAATTGTGTGTCTTTTCTGCGTTCGGATTGTTGACTTTGGCAGAAGAGTAAAATTTTGTCATATGCAATCTGATGAAGGATTTGCATATGCCATCAGAATATAACATAGTAATTGGCATTGATTGAGGAATTGTTCAAAGATTGTTAACTCTTCTTGATTGATTTAAGTCTTGAGGTGGCTGATAGTAATACATTACTAAGAATTTGAAGAATGGGAGGATAGCGTCTGTGGTCAACCCAGTGGCCGAAAGCGCAACGGCAGAAATCCTGGGCCAATGATGTTAGCGCGGGGCGTAGTGCCCTGGTCCTGAAAGTTCCAGATAGCAGAGTGGCAGCCCCAGGGCGCGCTCTGCGCTACCGTTGGCGCTGCAAGCCAGGCTTGCTCCTTTCCCTGGATCTTACCGTAATTAGACCTCACAAGCAGAATAGCCTCCACACAGTGCCTGCCCCATTCCTTACCTGTTGTTTGCTACGAGCAGAAACAATCTAAAAGCCCTCCCTCAGATCGGTCTACGTTATTTTCAGTAGCCTTAACAATGTAATATACATGGGTTGGTGTTGGGTGACTCAGAATGTAAAAAGCAATCTTCATTAAGATATGAAATACATTCTGCGAAATTTATATCCAAACAACTGCTCACAAATATTTCCTGCTTGAGCAATCTTCGAACAAGCATATAAAACTCTGGCATCCTATGTGGATTAAGTTCAGTGGAGCTCATCTTATGACTGCGGCGCCCGCCGCCCAATCTGGCTAGTTGGAAGTTGAAGGTCAACCATGAATTGGTGCATCCTGATCTCACTATCTATCTTAATTGCAAATTGAATCATCATTTCATTACAAGTTAAAGGTCACCCATGAATTTGTTTATCCATCATCAACCACTGACTCATTTCTAAACCCGCTTGTCATGATTGTTGCCAGCTAAATCTACATCACTAGCATTCTCAGCGGCGGGTGTCGCCTTGGTGATTCCGTGTTCACTATCTCCTTCAACAAACTCTGCACCTGGACTAAATACCCTGTTATGTTGTTTTTAGAGGCAACCCCACCTGGCACTGCTCCAGGGTTGTATCTTTGACATCACTATGTTGAAAGTGACCCTATAGCCTACTTATGTTCCATTGTACTTTGAACTCTCACCAAACCACACTCAATGCAATAATTCAGGCCGTCAAGCCCTAAAGCCAAACAGCAAACTTTCACTCATAAGCTTGGAACCTGATTACCGTGCAGATAACATGAACCACTTTCATGTGAGAACCTGTGCAAGACAAAGCATAAGACCTTTCAACCTCACAAAAGACAAACCCAAGTGTGACAAGCAAAAGATTACATCCCCAAGACATTATCTATAAGCTCCTTTGATAAAGACATGAGGTGAAGCCGCAGACAACAGAAGGCTTTACAGGTATGTGTAATATCAGAGGATATCCAAACATGTTGACCAACAATTGCATAAAGATTAGAGACCATGGTCAAACAATGAACCTAAACTGATTGTATTGATACACCTCAAGGTTGTGATAGTCTTGTAAGGCTCAGAAATAATCCCTTTTGATAAACATTTACGGTTCAACAGATCAGGAACACATCATATATCAGACATTGATCTTTTGCTAACTATTTGATACAATAACGTTGAGATCTGTTGTCAACAATTTCAGGATCCTTTCTTTTTTAAATCTGAGATCACAAACCATTAACCCAGTATAATCCAAGTGATCCTTGAGCTGGCAACGGACTTGATGTTGATGAAAAAGATTTCCTAATTCTTTATCCTCTTCCATGTTGGGTTCATTACTCATGATGCACATCATATGGTCAAATCCAACAGGTTTTGTTAAGTAATTCTCCCTTGATTGTCTTCAACCCTTTGCACAATACTTGTTATAACATCAATATTTGGTTGAATAAGTTTGCATGTTCCTTAAAATGCCTAGCTGCAGCCAAGCCAGACTCGGATCCTGAATCGGCAAGCTGATAGTCTGTACAACTTTCAATTTAGGAAAATTCAAACCACTTATCTCGGCTGGGAGAAGGTTTGGGACAGATTCTATAAGCAAAATCTCAAGGGAATCTTGCAATGCCAAAATCACTTTGAAAGCTTGGTTGCACCTGGGATGCACAAGATATTGCAGGCATTTGATGTTTTGGCTGTGGCTTTTGCAAAACTTTGTAACAGGGTTTAGGTTGTTTGTATTGCATGCAGCTGCTAAGTGTTCCAAGTTGGGCAGTGCTTTGCAATTCAAGTGCAAGGTTTGTACAGATCCAATGTCAAGCAATGGTGATTTGAATTGAATCTCAGTGGTTTCTTTTGAGTCCATAGGGACTCACTACAATAAACAACACTTTTAAATCCTTGATTTTTTTGATTGATTCAACAATCCTGGGCAGAAATCCAGAAGGCGTTTTAAACAACAGTTTCAAGCTGGTCAAGGCATGACCACAAAAACTGATCACATTTCTATGTCCTACAACAAAAGAGATTTATAATTGAAGCTTAATAGTCAAATTGCTTTAGCTGTCTGGGAAAATCCTTATTCCAGGCAAAACTAACTGGCATCTTTGTAGCTGAAGGTGTTCAAAATCCCGCAATAATTTTGGTAGAAAGCACATGCAAATACCTTCAGCAACTAATTCAGCAGCAATTTAATATGATAATCTAAAGTGTATTTAGTCTTCTTTGAAACTGCCAGAATGGCTGTACATGATCAGTATGACACATTCACTACAAGAAAGATAATATTTTCTGGGAAGAAAATTAAATTATTGATACACAAAAATATTAAGAGGCCAGGAGGAGAGCAAAAAATGAATAAAAATATGCATCTTGTTCCCTGCGGTGAGAGCTTCACTCTCCATATTTTTCCATATTTTTACAGTCCATATTGATAAGAGTACTAACAATAAACCTTCACAATCATCCAATTACAACCTGTAACAAGCACTGAAATTTGGCTCATTAGTGTTTAGAGAAACTTTTGATTTCTGAAAATACTCATAGCTTTTTCAATTCCGGTCCAAAACGCTCGATTTTGGGTGCATTGGTAAGCTGGAATTGTCCTCCAAATAGTTCATAATAGGACCACACAGCATGCTGGTATGCTAAAAAAGATATCATCTTTTATATACATTTGTACATACAGATCCATAGAATGATTGTCATACTAGCTACATAGTTCTTGACCTTATGAAAGTTTGAGAGGAAGAGTTCAGCTTTCTAATGCACGTAAAATCGAGTGTTATGAGGCAGATTTGACCACGCCATAGGTGTTTTCAGAACTCAAAAGTTCCTCTAAACACTAATGAGCCAAATTTCAGTGCTTGTTACAGGTTGTAATTGGATGATTATGAAGGTTTATTGTTAGTACACTTATCAATACGGACTGTAAAAATATGGAAAAATATGGAGAGTGAAGCTCTCACCGCAGGGAACAAGATGCATATTTTTATTTATTTTTTGCCCTTCTCCTGGCCTCTCAATATTTTTGTGTATCAATAATTTAATTTTCTGCCCAGAAAATATTATATTTTGTGTAGTGATTGTAGCTTCAACTACTCCCCAGTGTTTGTAGGAGCATCAGGTTCAAGTTTTGAAATTTTTGAATAATTTAACAAATCAAATACTCACAAACTATCTGATACCTCCTCAACTGTTTCTTAGACAATTAATAAATTTTATTATCAGGGTGAGAAGTATAGCCTACCACCTAGGCTCCGCCAATTGCTTTTTTCAGTGGAATGTTTGGTACTGACTTACAAATATCTCATACTCTTTCCCGTGGAGCTTTGTGTAGGAATCTCATTGCTACATCCAATCGTAATTGTTAGCTGAAGTGTGACTGGATTCACGATCAATGGTGAGAATATTGAATCAAGTCATGAGAACAAAATATGATATTCAAAATCTCAACTGCTCTTTTAATATTATCACAAGCAATACAATCAGGATCAATAGCAAATTTTTTCATCAAATCTAAAAACCAATACCTAAACCCTAAACTCTAAAACCTTTTCAACCAATTATTTTACTTCAACTTCTTTTTTCTCAATTTCTTCTTCAATTCTTGAAACTTCATTTATCATTTTACTTGAATTTGCACACTTCCACATAAAATTTGACTGTAAAATTTTGATTGCTACTTATACCACCTAATTTTCAAGGAAAGAAATGAGCCCTTTAATGATAGTAAAAGAAGCAAGAGGTTTAGATTAAAGTGACTGGCAGACTTTACCTTTGCTTCTTCTGGATAATTTAATTGACCACAATTAGCCATTCCAAAAATAATATCAACAAGCACCTGTATCTTCACAGACCTATCTACCAGCATTCTATCACCATCTCCATCTTCATCATTATTGATAAAAAGTAAAAAAGATGACACAATGCAAAATAAAATCAATTAATTTCATCAATTTCAAAACCAAAAGTTTTTAAATCAGTCATTTTATCTTCTGAATTAAAAGTTAAATTTATGTGATTTGTATAGTGGGTAGTGTCTAAAAGCGTGTAATGTCGGGCCAGCCAAGAAGCTGATTTATCAAAAACTCCATTGTATGAAAAGAAATTTTTCTACTGTAAAAATTGTTACGAACAATATGTTCCATACAATTTGGGATTGCTATTGATGTGAGGATTCCAAATCTGCCCTCGGATCCAAAACTGGATCAATTTTGTGGGTTTTATAAACTTTTTTCCCAAATTACCCGATTTCACACGTTTAGGCACTACCCAACATAAATATTGATTTACTCAAGGTTTGATTTTTTTATTATTCAGAGAAGTTTAACAAATGATCAATTGTAGCAGAGATTATACTCATTGTTCTTTGATCTGCTTCTTTGGTATATTCATTAATTGGACGAAAGCCAAAAGATCTCCATCAATTGAAAGGAGAAAATTAGAAAAGAATATTAAAGTTAAAAAAAGTTTCATTACTTACAGATACTATACAAAGTTCAAGATAAAGACTCAAAGATAAGAGTTTAGGTCTTCTTAAAATTCCGAATAATTCAATTGAATCATGGCAATATTTAGCATAAAATTTAGTTAACACTTTAATCATCACTTTACTAATTTTAATCTTATTAGAATAATTAACCAATTCAATTCAATGCAATTCTTCATCTTCTTTGGTCATTATTCCTTCTTTTTGTTTTGCCTTTTGTTTCAATTTTTGTATTGTTTTCTTTAATTTTTCTCTTTTGATTCAAAGTTCTTCTTCTGTAAGTCCTTTGGTTGATTGATTTAACGTAACTAAGGGATCTCAAGTAAAACATTTCCTTCATTTTCAGTTAATTTACATCCTTCTTCAACTGGTTCAAATTCTTCCTCTTCTTCCTCTTCTTCATCAGGTCTCATCAATGATCAAGGTCAATTTTTATTTGGAGTTAAAGTTTGACTATTGTTTGTTGTGTTTGTGATAACAGGAGACTGATCCAATAACAAGTAATCCAACATCAATTGCCAATCACACATCACATCCATTTCATCCTATAGACTTTCAATTGCTAAAGCAGTCCTACTCTTCTCAGGGAACTCCAACAATACCTATCATCTCTTGGTCCCTACCCTCATCATCTGTAGCTTCTTCCTCTTCCTATTTATTATTGGATTTGGCTTGTAGACTTGGAACTCAAATGATCTTCTTGATCTTTACGTCGTGTAACTGGAATATCTCCATCCTTTCCAAATTTAATCAAAAGAGTGGTCAATTTCAAACCTTTTTCAACCTGTTCATTTTCCATACTACTACCAACATTTTGGCTTCCTTTAGTTCTCTTATGATATTTCAAAGTAGGAATGGGTCTGGTGTCTGGCAGATCAACCGCTGGTTTACGCTTGACTGCCATGAGACAAATGAGTCTTATTAGTGTGCATGAGACAATGGAACACTTGTAAGACTAAGAAAAGAAAGAAACAGAGAAAACTGGTTTTTTGAAACCTGACAAAAACTGAACACATGAGAGTTCTGTGGGTGGAAATGTTCTTAGGCAAGGACTAACAAGTTTTGTCAAACAAACTGAAAAAATGATTAATCTGACTTGATATAGTAGAGGAAAAAAAGGGACAGCTTTTTTGTTTTTGAGTAGTTTGGGCGGGCGGGAGGCCAACAAAAACTTGGAGATTTTTCGTTTTTTATAAGACTCAAGAAGAAAAAGGCTATAGTAAGACAAGAACGCACGGACTAATAAAATTTTGTAAGGAAATTTTTAAGTGGGACAAATGAGCTTTCAACAGAGGACAGGAATTATAGGCAAGATAATTTTTTACACTCATTGCATCCTAACGTCCATCCTATGCTGGCACGTGAGGTGGAAGTATCTCCACCAGAGAGGATGGGAGATTATGGTTCCACCCCGCGTGTTCTCACTACCCGGACGCCTTTTTGACCCATTCCCGTATGTCAATACGCGTACCAACTCCCATTATTTCAAATTTCAAATCTTTTAGAATCATAAACCTCATTTAATTTCTTAAAAAAAGTTTACTAATTGTTTGCCTTACTCGACTTTCCTCATCAAATATTAATTTCATTAATTGATTTCTTTGTAAACTTTTTGAAATCCACCGTGCAAATCTAAAACTTTTAAGATTTTTATTGCTAAACACCTTGTATTGATTTCAGGGCAATTTCTTAAAATGTTGATTTAAATCGGGTAGTAAAATGTTGCATTGGTCCTAGATTATCTTCTGTTGAGTGTAGATTCTTTGAAGCTTTTATGAATTCACATCTAGCTTCTTTGTTCTGATCCAAACACAAAAACCAGGTTTTACACTCAAAGAAGATGAAATGATGTGGTAGAGGGAAGAGAAAAAGCTTGAACAAATTTGATCCAGATCTTGGGATCTGAATCTCGATATTAATGAACAAAAGCCTGTGCAAAAAAGTCAACTTTTTCAATATCATTCTTCTTTAGGACAAAGAAACTTGACTAATCCAGTAAAGCAATCATCAATATGATTCTCGAGACTCTCTCTCTCTGATCACAAACTATACTATTCCTTTTTTCCATTGATTTAATCTTTCATCACTTCCAGATCAATAATTATGATGATTTTTATTTTCAGAATCTGATACCTTTTTATTTGGTGTAATGAATTTGAAAACAACTCGAATCAAAATATCAATAAATGGACTCATCAAACCAAACAAACAAACAAAAGTGGAAGTATGTCTAATAGATCTTAAAGAAAAAGTTGTCATACTAACTAAATACGTTTGTAATGAATTCATCAAATTGGTTTAATAAAAAATTAGTTTTGATGTGATAAATTGATTGATGTTTTGAAGAAATTGATCAAATTCTTTTCAAAGTTTTTCTTTGTGGCGAGTTTCAGTTTGAATGATTTATTGATTTTTGAATTAATGAGAGGATATGCATGATTTGGTACCTAGTTTGATAGGATAAGGTGTGTTGTGATTCCTAATGAAAAGAAAAGTTTGAATCAGGAGAAAAAGAATGAAAGCCTTTCAAAATTCCATAAATTGAGCTTTATGTGAATTTTGTGCTTCTGCAGGTTTTTTCAAAAAAAGTCATCAATCATTAGTTTACACTAAAACAAGCAAGAAACAAAATCAACATAATTAACAGAAAGAACAGCTCACATTTTTTAGATTTTAGTTTTTCTTTTACAATCTTATTTATATGTTTTTCAAAAACTTCAATATATGGTTTCAAAGATGTTTGCTCCCAATTAGGTTTATTACTTTGTTGAGGTCCATCTCCAGTTTGATTGAATTTAACTTTGTCTAATTGTCTTAAAAGGTCTCTAACATCTGGAACTTTTTTCGGATCAAATGCATGAATTTGAGTAGGATCAATAGGTACGCAAACTTTACCTGTACTACTACCAAGATGTACCCAAAATGGACTTTTCAAAATATGGGTCATATGTTTATGAACTTCTAAATTGATTCTAGGATATGTGTAATGTATTTGAATATTTATCAATTCTTCCTTTAGTCTTTGGCTCCTTCTTTGATCACTGAAGCTAGAGTTAGATAAATCTAGAACTTTTTCAGCAATGGTAATGAATTTCCAGCGCTTTGAACAAATTCTTGCTTCACAACAACAGCTTCGAATATCATCATAATCCGTTAGATCAATATCAAAGACTAATTCTCTTAAGATCGGTTTAAAAGCTGCCTTGGAGATCAGTTTTCAATATTTGGGCTGAGCCGTATAAGCAGGTCCGATTTTGAATTGCGTAGGGTTCAATCTGATAATATCCTTTGGTAATTTGATGACTTGCATAAGAGTTGTTCTTAGGTAAGCTTCATTTCGAAGGGTGACAGCAAACTCTTGATCTGTAAAGGCGTAGTTTGGTACTATCAAAGATTGACTCATCTTTTCATGAGTTCATGTTGTTTTAGTCAAATATCACACTTGTTTTTGTAAGAATTCGAGTTGGCTGAGACACTAAGCTACTGCAACAGAAACACACAACCTTTTATAAAGGTGACAAGACAGTTCAGCCTGGTGTTGACTAGACACGGGCTGATGACAGAGACAGCGAGTTCTAAACTCGAGAACGGACCTGAATGAGGGAACGTGGATGATGAAGAAAACTACTAAAAGAGAAATAAGAGAAATAGTAAAACGTAGAGGTATAGTGTAAAAGAAGTTTTAGTAACAGTTACTTCGTAAAGTGATATTAGGATAAAGAAATAACACTTTCTCACCTTTAGAATCTTTTTCCACAATGGGGGAAAAAGATTCAGATGGAAGAGAGAGGGAGGTTAAAAGGGAACACAACTCTAGCAAAGTCACAAGCTCTCTACAAACAAAACACAACAGTAAACACACTATCCCCTAATCAAATCCGAATGCGGTAAGTTCCTTCTAACACAATCCTAGTTCCTATCACGATTTCAGCCTCATACCAGTTGATTTTGTTTCCATCCAATCCCAATCCGTTCAGAAGACGTTTCCATTTCCTTAATGGTTTTGACACAACACCTAGAGAACCTTTCGTTCTCCAACAGTTTTTCATTGAATAAACCATTGACTCAGCATGATCTCGCTCGAACCATAAGAAGAGTTGCTTCCAAGGAAACAGTTGTCAATATTAATTTGACATTACTTGATATTCATTTAGATTAGCACAAGGATCATTGTACGCCGCAAGAACACAATTTCTGTGATGATATTTTTTATGAATTGAATCAAAAGTTCATGTTAGAATAAACAAGTTCATTTTTGTCTAATGAGTACTTTGAAGGCAAGACAAAGTTTGGAGTCGCGTTTCCGGGTCCGAAGGAGCATTTTCGAAATCGATGTTGTCATTGAACAAATGATCCAATGCCAGTCCTTCATCTACCTTTGGTTGACCTTCTTCTTGCTTTTCTATCTTTTCACAAGCCGTAAGAGCACTATCTCTGTGGTATTATTTTTTTATGAATTGAATTGAATCTGTATGTTAGAACAAATAAGTTGGGTTTTTTCAAATGAGTAATTTGGAGACAAGACAGAATTTTCACGTTTTCGGATCCAATGGAGCATTCTTCATATCGATGTCATTATTGAGTAAATGTTCCAATGTCGGTCCTTCATTCTACCTTGGATTGACTATATTCATTGATTTCTATGTTTTCATCCGAGCCTGAGTTCTCTATTGGTGGGGCTATCACATCTTCCTTGATTGGCTGTTTGACAGGGTTAGACAAAGAATCTGTTCTGGTTTGTTTCATTTTGTTTGAATGATTGTTGAGGAAGTTATGATGGATATGAGACATCTTGATCCAATCTTCTAGAGTAGGTTTGAGAGCTGAGCTACCATTCTGGAAGAAATCTAATTGAATGGTTCCAGAACAATGGTTAATACATTTTCAAGAGAAGTAGCTAATAAAGGATCAAGACCAACTAAAAAGATCATTATCTTGTGAAATGATATGATATTATTCAACTTGATTTGCTCATTCTCTATCACTCCTTACACCTTCATCATGAACATGATCAATCTCTTGAGGTTGTTGTTGTTTTGGGTTTTGATCGTAGTTTTAGTTTTAGGTTTTTAGTAGAGATCACCAAGAACTCATAGGGGTTTGATAGGCCATGAAGAGAGGTGGGGTTGGGAACAGCTGAGCCTAAGGGGGTTGGAGTCTTAGTGTACAGCTTGTCTTAGGGGTTTAATCCAGTTTCGCCGACTTTTTTATTTGTCCTACTTGTCCCCAAAATGCAGACATCCCCTAATTGTATGTTTCACCATTATTCATTAACATCTTCATTTTCATATTAAATTAATCACTGGCAAATTAGCGGCGGGCGCCGCTTTAGCGGCTGACGCCGCCATGACAGTAACTGTGAAGAGGCTTTGGAGTCCCAATCACCCTTCTTTTTTGCTTGGAACATGTTGATTGAGACATCTTTGATTTCAGTGACATCTTGGAACCAATCAATGCACTACTTAGTCGACGTTTGTCCAAGGTCAAGGATTGAAGCTTGGTGTGGAATGCAGTGGTGGGTGGCACCCTTGCCACACTTTGCATCCAAGTACTTGTTGGATTCAAGAATCTGAAGCCTCTTTGTTGGCAGTGAATCAAATTGTTTGCATACAGTTTTTAATCATATCACATGATGCCATTGAGATCAATGAGTCAATAATTCAAAGGTCAGATGTAAGCTGAGGAAATATCATTGGTGTTCTCAGCATTTGAAACAATACAAAAATGTAAAGGTTTTATCAAATAATATATTTCCAATGGAGATGTAACATGTCAAATATGATCTTTTATAATCTTGATTGAGTCTTACTCCCTTTGATTGTTGCTCTCAATAAGTTGCCACAGATGTGATATTTTCTACCTTGTCATCTCTTCCTGTTCTCATAATCACAATTTTGGCAAAAACTGCATGATTTGAGTGTTTGTGTCATGCTCAAAACCCATGCCAAGTGTATAGTAATCTATATACCATTACACATTCTTGACAATAACAGCTAAATGATTTGCCCAAATACCATCATTTAAATTTCATTTCAATCACACTGTTCTTTCATGTTTTGGTTTTGTAATTTGTAATTTGTCTTCTTGTGGCCCCCTGTTTTTGATGGTTCCCTTTATCCAGGAATTTTGGGTGGTGCAAGATATAATTTCATGACTTACAACCAAATTCAGAAATTGATGGAATCCGATCAAAGTTTCTAAAAAAATGAATTGCTTGTCACCAAGTTTTAGATGTGAAGTTGAATAGTATCATGGAGTCATCCTGACACCACTAACTTCATTTAAATTGTGATCAAAGATAGAAAAAGAATTAATGGTGAATGATGGGTAGGGTGGAACAATTTGTTGATTGATGTCACATACAACCAATGTAAACCTGCACTGTTACTCCCAAGACTGTGTTTTCATCCTTTTTGAACTCAATGAAATCATAAATTGGGGAACATGATACATAGCTTCTAGATCATGTGAAGGATAATGAAATCTGGCACAATTTGGAATCAATTGATGATGACAACCAAGTTTGCATTTATCTTTTGTTCATGTACTAAATATCCTGCTTTTTGGTGTTTTATCATCTACACCTGTATCTTGTGGACTGCCTAAAAGGAACAGATTTTGAGTAGGCAGATATATATGGACTTATCTTTCTTTGCTTACCTATGAGATGTTATGACTTCCAGTCTGAGGTGAGAGCTCTTTTAGGTTTGGTGATTTCTTTCAACATTTCAGTTGAACGGACGTAAGAACCAAGATTGAAGGACTGATTGTTCCTTTGCTGGAATATGATGTGATATTTGATTGGGTTTGAAATACAATGAACAATTTGACTTGTTCAAGAAATGTAGCACATGTCTCAATCAGATTGTATCTAACACTTCATTTGAAATCACCATATACGGAGGTAAATGTTTCTGATTTAATGTGTTCAACCTCAAACTTTTAGAACAATAAATACGACTATGACAAATGAAGCAAAGTGGTACATCTTCTCAGAATCAAAGTATGCATTCAATATGTTGAAAACAAAGTTTAGGAGAATCAGTGAACATCTTTCATTGATCTGATAAGCCCTGGTTCAAGAGTTGTCTGCTTGATGATTATATTGAACCCAAAATTTTCCTTATTTCTTTGACATGTAAGTTTGAGATGCAGTCAATCTTCCAAAGATTGTTCAAAATTGAATTTGATTGTGTGATGAGCCAATGAGATTGGTCCAAAGGCTGATTATCAAAGTTTATTGTGAAGACATCTTAATACCATTGTCAGCTCGAGACTTAACTTTGGTAGCAAGTTAAGAGATCTAGAGATGAATGAAACTTACAAAATGTATTTCTTCAGGTTTTGAAAGATACTTTCTAACCAGAGAGGAATTATTTTTCGGTTCTTTGTAAGATGTTGATATTAAGAAAAACCACAATTGTTAGTTGTTGTTGTCTATGGTGCGGGATCAGACCGCTGCCAGTTTGTCTGTAAGTGCAATCACTTACAAATCTGCTAAGATGAATATGGGTTTAAACGTATAAGGTTCTTAGGTGACCCTTTAGCGTTAGTTTTGATGAGAACTGGTTCTTATCAAAAAGGAGGGGGTAAGAAGTAAAACGATCTTAGGAACTTTAGTCGAATAACAATGTGTTACACGATCTGTAACGCCCTAGTGGAATGTAGAGTGAGAGGGAAAAGTAAAAAGGGAAAGGTGGAAATCTGTCTAAAGGACTCGTAGTTAAAGTTTAAAGCACAATCTAAAGTTAGAAAGCTTCTTCAGGAAATAACAACGAGATGTTTGGACAAGGCAGAAATCCAAGGGAAAAGGGAGTACTGGTGATCTTTTTATGATAGTTCAGAAGATAAGTTTTGGGTTATTTTGTTAAGGACCCCACTATTTAGAGCCCTCGGAGCAGTATCCGAAGCCCTCTTTCGGGTCGGACCCGAGGCTACAAATAAATCAGGCGCCCCATTTCCAAGAAGGGGCTCCACAAGGGGCTCCATTTTTTTATTTAATCTCATCATTTATCTATCCTCATCATGTGCCCACCCATGATATTAATTAATAAACATTGAATTGATGAGATGGTCACCATGGAGCGAGCCTCGCTCTCTCGATCAAACGGCCAAAAGACCGCGCTTCTTTCTTGCAAAGACAACATTGTTTGTGAAGTTTGTCACCTCTAGAGGTAAACAAGCCTTGACAATACGTACAACATGTATCTTTAGGAGCCCGACATGGTTGTTTTTGATCTTCATGATGAAAAGGAGAAGGGAAATTAATTGAAGGTTCATGACTAGGAAGATGAGAAGAACTACTACTCTCGATCAAATTGTCAGTAATGTTAGAAGGATGATTGAGTAAACTTTTGGGAGTGCTAGCTAAGATTAAATGGTGATCAGTTGTAGTAGTAGTAGTAGAAGTATTGCCAGGTGAATAATTCAATTGATCGAATTGATTGGGTGAAAAGGTAATGGATGGTGGTGGTGGTGGTGGAAACTTGATGGGATCAGAAGGAGAACATTGAAAATCTTGGATCGAGTTCGATCCCATCATATTCTGATTCATAGTCAAGTTGATTAAACTCAATTAATACTCAATCATCAACAATCTATATCTGAATTCAAGATGATGGTAAACCAAATCAAACACATCAAAACTTATATAAATATCAATCAAACACCAAGAGGTCAAAAGATAGAGAAATAGCAAGATATATAGGTATTGATGAACTCTGAACACGACTTCAAACGTAAGAACGGTAGAGGTATGAACTGGGTTATTAGGGTTTGGTTGTTTAAAGTTGTGATTAAGTGATAAGAAAATCGGACATGGAAAGTGAGTGTGAGGGAGAGATGGGAACTTCTATATGTAAGCGTATTGCTGGGCACTTGAAGGGCCAATGTTGTCCGTCATGCAAGGGTCGGTCCGGGTGCCAAACAATTTGGGAGACCTTGCATTTGTTTTCATCATATTTGTTGCCCCATATATATGAAGGGGCTCCAAATACGTTAATTGATGATCCAAAAGGGGCTCATCGTGATTTTGTGCCCTATTAGGGAGCCCTTGATGAGCCCTCGAGGTCCGAACATGCGTTAGAGCATCCACAATCGTTTCAGTAAATTTACTGTAAATTTACTGTACGTGTCTGTAAATTACAGTGACTGTACGTACAGAAACAGGTAATTCCACTATCGTTGAAGCATATACCATTCTGTACGGTACGTACTGTACAGAATGGACAGTACTCCACTATCGTGAATTCTGGAAAAATCTGCAAAGTTCAAACTTTCATCAATCTTCCCTCGTCTTCTTCGATTTCTTCAATCTTCAAGGTTAAACTCAAACAAAACTCAAATTATCCACCATGGACAATGACGATCCGATGTACAACTTGCAGATCAATGACATACTTTCGAATAGACTGTTGATCAATCACGTTCAGAGACTTCGCAAAGCCAATGAGGACAATGATGACGAGGTTTTTTTAGCCTTGGAGTTAACTGAGGAACAAATGAATGCAGAACAAAAGCACCGAAGAAAAAGGATCAATTGAGATAGAAAGGAAGCACATGAACGCCTCATGCAAAACTATTTTAACAAGAATCCGCGATTCGATCATGAGATTTTTCTGAGACGCTTTAGAATCAGCAGAGAGAGATTTGTGGATATCTGTCGGCAGCTTGAAGCCCATGATATCTTTTGGGTTCAGAGATATGTATGTATCTCGTGTTATTTAAGTTTTTTTTGACTCGTAAATGAATTCTTTGGCGCATGTAGGACTGCTGCCTTCAGCTTGGCCTATCTACTTTCCAAAAGGTTACATGTGCATTACGCCAGCTGGCCTATGGAGTTTTGGCGGACATCATCGATGAATTTGTTTCGATTGGAGAAACAACTGCAATTCTATGTTTAAAAAAATTTGTTCAAGGAGTTATCGAGATCTTTGGACCTGAATATCTCCGTCCTCCAAGACCAGATGAACTCGAGATAATCACCAAGGAGTATGAGGCACGAGGTTTTCCAGGATGCAAAGGTTCCATCGATGGGATGCATTGAGTATGGAAAAATTGTCCTTCCGGTTGGGCAGGACACTTTCAAGGAAAAGAACGAAAAGCTACTATTGTCTTAGAAGCTGTTGCATCCAAGAGTACACGCATATGGCATGCATTCTTTGGTGTGCCTGGATCTTTGAATGATATCAATGTTTTAAATCAATCTCCTCTCTTTAATGATTTTCTAAGAGGTAAGTTATTATTCGAAGAACAAGTGTTTTTAAAAAAACTGACCAATATACAAATAGGTACCAATGAAAGGATGAACTTCGAGGTCAACGGAAATCAGTATGAACGTGGTTATTACCTCGCCGATGGAATCTACCCGGCGTGGCCTGTCTTGATCAAGACGATCAATAGCCCACAAGACGCTGCCTCAGTGACTTACGCCACAGCACAAGAATCTGCTCAAAAGGATATCGAGCGAGCCTTTGGTGGCATCCAAGCGGCATGGCACATCATTGCTCGACCGTGCAGGCTTTGGAAGTTACATGATATACGTAGAATTATGTATGCATGCATAGTGCTTCATAACATCAATGTGGAAGACCGTTACGTTGTAGATCCGGACATTGAGGACTTCCCAACGGACACGGAGATTGTTCCTAATCATCGTAATCCCGCCTTATGGGCCACTGCTGAGGCATTGATGTCAAACTACATTGATTTACAAGATGCCACTTTGCATTGTCGTCTGATGAACGATCTGAAGATTCACAATTGGGTGGCACAAGGGGTGGCACGACAAGGTGTAGGAAACACGTAGAGACTACTTCAATTTCTGTCAAAAAGCTTGTATACAAACTATCAGAAATGAAATGATAAAAAAACAATTGGTATGATGACACATTAAAGATCATAACAGTTGAGTTTGATAACATTTTTAGGAATGATAGAAAGTGTAAAACAAAAAAAGCACAACCTCTTGGAGACTTTGTTTATTTGAAAAAACATCAGAAATATGAGATCAATTTTGATAAAAAAAACATATATCAATTTGGTGATTTTTTTATAATCTGTTGCTTTGAAATGAAATTCATAAATTGTTTTGAGTTGCAGAAGCTGAAGTGGAAGAAGTTGATGGAGTACGGTTTGAATATTTCTCCTTCAATTGGTTCTGCATCAATATAAGTACCTCTTTGGCAAGAGGTGTCATATTTTCGTCTTCTGGGGTCATTAAGACCTTGAGTTCGTTGACTTGAATCAGGCTTGCTTTGGCTTCAGCATCGACTTGAGCCATTTTCTTGGTGAGCTCATTTCCCTCTTCGATAGCTCTCACTCGACGTTCAGCTAATTCATTGGCCCGAATTATATGCTCCTCACGTGCTAATTCGATTTCTGCAGCCTTTGCATCCTGAATTTGTTTGCGTTTGGTCTTCTTTGATCCGTCAGGGCGAGGAGGTGTAGCGGCGCGAGGAGTAATGGCACTTGAATCAAGGGCCGAGTCACTGGAGGGGACGTTACCGGCAATTGACATCGCTAGAGGACCCGGTGGAGGACGTGGAGTAAGCCACTTTGGACAGGTGGCAAGTACTCTCCACGCTGCGAGAGATTTGAAGCGACCTTGGGTGCTGGTCTTGTCAAACATCTTGATGGCGAGTTCAGGCCAGTCGGTCTGCACAGTACCACTCGGAGGATTATTTTTGATCTGAGTCATGATGCTGGAAAACTTGATTGTAGCGGTTTTCAAAGAGGCCCACCTACAAAACAATAGATAAATGAAAACAGGTCAATTGACTGGAATCATGAAAGGATTGAGTTTATCAACAAAAAGTACTTACTTGATCTTGACCGAATTAAAATCTCGGTATTCGGAAGGGGAGGTGTCATTGAAACGATCGGTGAGTTTTTGTGTAAACTCCTTGCCAGTCTGATTGGTGCCAACCTCAGGTTGCTGGCTGACGTGGAGGAAAGCCTCGGCTAGCGTGACTTCTTCCGCAGTAGACCAGTTGGTAGACTTGTTGTTTTTTCTTTCTTTTGAGTTTTTATTCTTTTCATTTTGATCGTTTTTGTTGTTGTTTGGGTTGATAGTTTGATTTGAGGGATCCATGTTGATTGTTTTTGTGAGATTGATTTTTGATTTGAATGATGATGAAAGTTGAAAAAACAAAACAGATTGATATCAAAGGAAACGGGAAGTGGATGACTTGTGGTGTGTTGAAATAGAAAGTGGATGACTTGGGGTGTCTCTTTCCCTCGGCAGCTCAAGCAAATTTTTACCAAAGCAGCAGGTACCGAAGCGTGATTTGGACACGATTGGTGATTTTGAGCTTCGGTACAGCAAAATTTGCTGTACCAAAGCCGTTTACAGAAACGATTGTGGATGCTCTTATATAGGCTAAAAAAAGCGGGGTATCAACGGGTCACGCGGGTTTTGGTGAAAACCCGGGGGGCTCCGGATATCAGCCGAGGGGGCTCTAAATAGTGGGATTCTTTGTTAATGATGATAAAAAATATGTCCATCCAATTCTTCGTGGTTGTAGCTCAATATTTAACTATTCCTCTGTTTGTTCAAAAAAGGTATTGCTAGTTAAACTTTTTAGTCAGGGTCTTGTTAATTGTTACAAGGGTTGGACCAGACCCTGGTCAGGGCTGATGAGGTGAAACTTGTTATGCCTGCTCAGGGTTCCTTGATAACGTCATTGTTCGATTATCGGCTGGCTTGGTAGTCATGTTATTATTGACTTGTTTTGTTAATATGTTTTCTATGTATGCTACGTTATCGATGTTGCACTCTTGAGACTCGAGTGTAAGAGGTGTAAGTATTTTATTTTTATATGTAGGTTTTTAAGTGGTCTGGCTAGATCATGATGTATTGTCAATACTATAGGAGTTTCCTGCGCAGCTGGAAACTTCCTTCAGTTGACAACCATTGATTATATACCCCATAGTCACTCCTTCCAAGACTGTGATTAGGATCCCATCAACTGGTTCACTTTGAGTGTTGTTGTAGGAGCCTTCAAATGACATTTGATTGAGATTCAACTTGTCTTTGATCAACATTGTTTTTTGATAGAGACCGTTTTCTGATTTGAATTGAACTGATAAATATGTGATATAATGCAATCAATTGTCTGAGTTGTTTTGAGTTGATAGATCTGGCCTGAAGATGATAATTTTGATGATGATGAGTCCTTGCGATTCTGGATGAGCAAATTCTCAGGTAATTGAGGATCACAGGGTAGTTTTTTGATCATGAAAGTGTCAGTTCAAATGAAACCCCTTTGGATGGCAATCTGATAAATTGGATGATTTGGTAAGTTCTGATTTTGACAATCGAATCAAAAATTTAACTCAGTAGTCAAGGCTAATTTGATGATGCTTGCAGAACAAATTTGATGTCTTATGAAAATTGTAAAGCCTTTTGAGATTCAACTTGGATTGAGACATTCAAATCATTGTTGATATAATCAAGTTGTTACTTCTTCGACCAATCTGAGCTGATTTAAATAGATTTATCAAATTTCTCTCAGCCAACCAACATGATACATCAAATTAGTTTTGATTGGATATGATCAAACCATGTAACAAACCAAGAAATACCAAGAGACATGGATATTATAAGTGTGTTGATCAAAAGAATCAAACCAAGTGAGATTTAAATGATATATGGAAATCTCAAAACCTAGCAGAAGGTAAATAGATTTCTTTTTTAGCTCTTGATGATACATAAATTCTATGCTTTCATAAATCCAATCATGATACCCTATGAAGCCTATCCATACAGTAAATAATAAGATTAACGACGTAATCGCACACTTTGCATTAATGTCAATTGATTTGCTCAATACTTATATTGTCTTTCAAGATCTCAATGCATTGTTAAAAGCTACACAACAAAACTTTGAAACTGTACCTGGATTCAAAATCTATTCACATGTGCATGTTTCTGAAACGACAGGTCAATTTGAGATTCACAATCTCTAAAGGAGAACCAAGAGCAGCGGGATCAGGGTCATTCAATTATACACAGTGAAATAGTATCTACAGCTATGATGTAAGCATTCAGCTTTATATCTCAAGTGTGTAAGCCATTTGGCTCATTACTCTACTAAAGTGCTGTTTGCTTTCCTCAAGCTTTAAGCCTCGGAATCAACATTTTTGCTGATATGATTCACGAGCTGAAGACTCGCCCAGAAGTACATCAATCTGTAGATGAATTTTAATGGTCATTGCACTCATCTATGTTTGCAATCTAACAGTTTGCAATCTAACAGAGTGTGTAACCTTGAGCAGGTTGACCAACATACCGCCCTATAACATCACTCACACCTGATATACCCCATCTCATCGCGGTAAGTTTCATGGAAAGCTCTTTATGCTCTCTGGGATTGTGGATTAGAATTGGGCCTTTATGGAAAGACAATTGACGTACAGACCGGTGTAAGCTCAAAAGTATTTCTACAAGAAGCATACAGAGGACAAAACTGATTAAGATGGTCCAAATTAGGCATGGTCCTATGGTATCACCAGTATTGAGTATTGGAGCTGAAATTGATTCCTATGATGAATACCTCTTCAAATCTTATATGTTGCTTCAAGATGATCCACACCTCAAACTATGGGAAGCTGAAAATAAATCTGTATCAACTTATAGATGTTCCTCTGATGGGTTTGGATTAAAATTTTCTCTTTTTCTAAATGCACAAGATACATAATGACACCTGCCAAGATTTTATTTGTTGGGAATTTTCAGTATTGTGAGGTGAATATGCCAACTGTATCTATTGCTTCACTCACAGTTGATTCACTCACACCTTTTCCCCTGGATTCCAAAGTCTGAGAGCTGTTAAAATGATTTAATGAATTCTTTTGTGTTATCTAACACAATCAAATATTGTCGTGAGACAATATCTGTGTTGCCCATATCTCCAATCAACCTTCTTAATGTAAAATGTGTAGGTGGTACTAACCAGGAGTTGATTCATTTCCTCAAAGCCAATCAACAGACCTCACTTTTGATGAAGAAAATCCTATTAATCATAAGGATGATCCATTTGTGTTTACGACAGGAGGAGATATTCTATTCATACCAAATGCAACTGATTTACTTAGAAACCAGCAATCTCAAATTACAATTCCATATTCAACAAATTACAATTCCATCTTCAATAAATTACAATTCCATCATCATCAAATTCAAATTCAAATCAAATGGTATGTTTGGTATTTAAACAGTCAGTTTAAGGTCAAAATATTCAAGTGGATTGCAATTATAAATTAGAGGTTGAACTGATTTTGAATTAGCTGAAATGTCAACAGGTAGAAATGAAGCAAATCCTAATAGTTTGATCCGTTGATTTGATTGTGGAATTAGTCAAGCCCCAGTTTTGGATGTAAGGCATGCTTTACATTCTTTGGGATATCTTTTGAGATTGTTTAATTACAACAAAGACTCTGGAGGTTTTCAATTGATCATCAATATTTATTCTAGATGATATCAAATGTGCAATTATGATCATGATGGTTTTTTGATGTATATAAATTAATGTTTTTGTGATGCTTTCGTAGTTTTGTTTTGTAGGGTTCTCTTATCAAATTATTATTTGCAAGAGTGACTGAGAAAGCTGACCTTGTACCTGGCATTGACGAAGTTGATTCTGTTTTAAATCCTAATTGAGTGATCATCAAAATTATTCCAGGAGTAAGTATTTCCATTCAAAAAGTTTCAGTTAATGTTACATATGAAGTTGTACAAGGGAAGGAAGAAATTGAGACTAGATTTTATCAAATATGATGTTTTGATTGAATGTTTTCTTCTGTTGATGCTGAGAACATTTTATTGAAGATTATTTGCTTTTCATTTTTTTTGTTAGTGGGAAATAAAGTATTAGAAACAGGTGCCCAGATTATTATGAAGGATTCATTTGCAGTAGAATAATTAAAAGGATCAGATAAAGGTAAAAATCAATTGAAAGAACAAGATTTAGCAGGAATCAAACTTAAGATATCTTACATTTCATTCCACCTCAAAAGAGCTAAACATTTGATAATTAGGAAACTCATCTTGAAGGTTTGTTCGATTTATTGTTCATTTCTATTGATCTTCCTTCCAGGATGTTTGGTATGATATCCAGTCTGGAATCTAGAGGGTTGTGAATGACAATCCAAGATACCTGGATCTAGATTCAAGGGGTGAAAAAGAACCATAGTCTTTGATTTAGTTGGATGTTGCCCAATAGTGGTGACTAGATTCTCATTGCAAGACCTTGAACTCTACTAACAGAATAATTTGGCTTATTTAATTAACTCACACTTAATGCTATGAAATTCTTAAGAAAAGATGCTACATACTGAATTTATTGAACCAGAATTTGACCGTTAGTCTTCCTCAGATGCTATTCAATAATCTATTGAGGCTAATTTTTCTTCTATGGTATATAGCTTTCTTTGGTTTGATCTTACAAGATACTCAAATGGAAAGAGATAAAGCAAAAGAAACAGATGAGATATGCAAAACCTCACAGTGAAAGTACATTCACTTTATGTCTAATTCCATCTGGATAAAAATAGATGATCCTAAGTTTACTCTGAGAATCAGAGCTAAGTCTGATTATTTGAGATTATCACTCATGTAATTCAATATGGTAAACTGGACATTGAGGGACAAGATAACTGATGATTGATGATCAATGGATCAAAAGATGATTAATTGTTAGAGCATCAGATAACTTGGTATCAACATGCCTTTTGTGCTTTGAGCTTTTGAAAGCGGCGGCCCGCCGCTGATTTGCTAGTGTTATGTAATCTCTGATTAAGCTATGTTTTGCATTGATTGACCATTTATGATCAAAACTTCAAGCTCTAAAGGCAACATTGAAGCTTGGTATCAATGCAAAGTTGAAAGATGTTTCAATCAGGAAGCTATAAATTGGGAAATTCCAAAAGTTGGACTCAAGTCAAAACAGTTGGAAGAAATAGGTTAACAAGATCCTTGCAACTATCACCCATTAATGGATCTGGGTAATCAAACTCTTTCATTGGTGTGTATGTTGGTATCACAGGCTGTCATTGATTTAGATCCAAAGGAAATGTTTTCCTGATGAAAAAACTTCTCTTGATGGATGAGTTTGACCAAGTAGATGACCCAATGCAGACCAATTCAGGATAAATGCTTGACTGCCCATACAATTTGTGATTTCAAACATCAGATTAATCAAGAAAATGGGTGTTGAGATGAAGGAGGGGTTTTGATTATCAGATGAAATGACAAACAGATGTCAAAAGGGGAATACAATGTGTTATGACCTGTGACTTACAGATACTTAGCATCCTTATGTGTACTTGGCTGTTGTCATATTACTTGCCGTGGAGCGTGGAGGACAGGGTTTTCAGTTAGCAATCTAACTACATTACTAGAAGACCTTTCTCACTTGTGCATCTTTACTCATCCCTCCAAGTCCTATCACAATGATTAACTGAGGTATGTAGGACAGACATCTATCTTACAAGTGTATTGTAGAGACTTGGTGCATCATCAGTGTGGATTACACTTCATTGATTGGCAAATCTTAAGCAGCCATACCAATAGTTTATTTATAATCATTATGTTGTTGTGTTTTCATAAACAACTATGTTTCTATGTGTATCTTGACTACTCATATAATGATAGTATAGCATGTTATATACCGTGACAAAACAATACTTGAGGTACTCTGATATGGAAAATGTTGGGGTTGGGGGTTAGGCTCTGATTTGTCTGATTTTTCATCCAACCAATTGCCCCTTACAAAGATTTTCTACTTGAGTGATGTGATGGTTGAGCCAGAATAGCCTCTGGAATTCTTTGCAGATTGATCTAAGATGATATTCTCTTACAAGTGCGGCGCCCACCGCTCAATTTGGCTAGTACATTATATTCGCAGTGTGAGTGATTTGTATTGATCTTTTCAAAATTGAAGACAATTTGAAGCACCTGGAAGGATGTAGGCAGAGCAGTGCCCACCACAAAAACTGGCTGGTTCTCTTTATAATGGTTGCCTGCACATTTCATTTTATTTTTTTTCAGCAGTGTCATATCAATTCTTACTGTAGGTCTTTTGTATAGGCTTTGTAGAACCTTTTGTCCTATACTGTGCATTCACCTTTGGTCCTTTGTTGTATTTGGACCCTGCTTGGTCTGATAACACAGGGGTTCCTATCCCACTTCCAAAATAAATCACACCACAATCAGCAACCCTCACTATTGAATCATGACCTGTCATATTTTTCCTACTGTTAAGCAACAATTTTCTTTTATCTATGAATTCTCCAATTGAACTTTCTCCATACCCTGTTAACTCCACCTTGCCAAT
>NW_006768862.1:52874-143837 GCF_000204055.1 Melampsora larici-populina 98AG31
CCCGTTTCGGTGACTCAATCCAAATGCTTTGCCTCATTCTTGCAATGTAAAACAGATATTCCTTTGCCCACATCTTAAGGCCTGTACCTTGAACATATCAAGAGATGAACGTCTATGAGATGGCCAGTGCTCCCATCTGTCCTTCATGCATGGTTGAAGTCCCTCATCTTTTCTCCTTTGTCAAAAACCTACCAATTAAAACCACCATCTAAGGTTTTAGCCTTATCGTTGAGAGATATTGTAAACCTAGAGAGTATTATGACATACTCCTAAGGAAGACAAGCTCCGTATAAAAAACAAAACTACATATATTCCTCTTTTCGTTTCATCTTATCTTTGAAAGAACCCTTCAAACATCGCCTTCAAAGAAAAACAGACATCTCCGACTCCAGTTTCAAGAGTCAACATAATACATACCCTGACTACATGTTTCCAAACATGAGCCAGGAACAAGCCTGAAACAAAACTATTAATAACCAGACTGATTTGCAATAATCAGACTAGAACGGACTAATTGAGATATTACCAAAAGATCCGAAGGGTCCTCTAACGTGGCATATTAAGGGTCATAATTAGAATTCAACTTGAACCCTTGAAAACAAGCAAACATGATCAAAGTATGATCATATCACTTCAAACAAAACCTGTCTAGTTCAGAAGAGAACCCTGGACCAAGCCTGCATCAAAATTAACTGAGGAAAACCCTCATCAACCTCAGCGAAGTCCTTAGGAATCGATATAAAAGGACTATCATCTCGCACCAATAGTAAGAGATCATCTTATACCTTACAAAACAATCAATTTTAGAAAACATTCATCTATAACAATTTTAGAAACCCAGCCTATCACTTTTAGCTTAGAATTCTTATTTACCTTATTGTATCTGGAACCTACCCTATCTGTTTCTTGTGTTTTGCACAAGTTGTTATCGATTAGTGCTTTCAATCTAAAAACCCATTGTTCTTAATTGTCATCAAGATCAGCAAGTTTACATTAAATAGTCACTGTCTAACATAGTTCTCAGATCTTCTTATAGAATAAAAGATAAAGCCAGTCTTTTTCTTGTTTTGATTAAGTAGTAGAACTTACGGCTTGCCCTGGAATAGGAGTACTTTGTACCCATTCAAAGAAGACCTTAGATATTATTGAAATATCTAGTGAGTACCTTTTCTTTTTAGTTCTTCTAGTAAATACACAACAACTAACTTTGGGCTCGAATTTACCTCCGTAAAGATTCTTGACTTTATCAAAACAAAGCCCACCCAGCTTGATTACTCAAATTATAGTGAGTTTGTGTAGTCTGAGCTCTATAAAAGCATAATTTTATAGACTTCAGCTGACAGATATATTCTCCAAGAAGAGTTTTATGAAAAGTCAACATTAGTTGCAATTGTAAAGCATAGTGATTATGATAACTCTGTTAGTGCCCCTCGGGCTCTGATGAACCTTGAGCATATGAGTTGATACATTGATTGTAGGTGCACAAGATGATCATGTAACAAACCAAGTTGAAAACCATCTAGAACAATGTACTCAAAGCAACATAAAAGTTTTAGGTTGGAATGTGGGTCAATATATTGGGTTACGCAACCACTGTGCCAATACATCATAGAACATTTGATCTTTGGGAGCCCCATTATCAACTTTGTAAAAGTTTAGTGATTGCCATTGTACTTAGTGACAATGTGCTGATTGATCTATTTTCAAAAACCAGGGCAACACATTTTTGGGACACTGAAAGGGAGCTATCTAAAATACACAAGTTGAAAGAAAATACAACTTACACATCAAAATCACATCACCTGACAATGTCAAACTTATAGTTGGACCAAACCGATTCTCATTGGGACTTGGAAATTTATAGGGAGTTGGAATTGGACTTGCCACTGAGATTGCCAACTAACTTGTAATCACTACACAGAATGTAATCTTTACCAGGTGGTAAAGAAAACTACTGACATAGAAAAATCCTGACACAACAGGAAGAGAGCTAAAAATCTGAAAAAATATGCACTTTGTTCCTAGATGTTGGGGTGTCATGATCAGTATTTTTTTGTATTTTACACACAGATATTGGTTAATGTAGTAACAATAAAGGCTAAAGATCATCAACAACCCACCTGTAACACTACCTGAAATTTGGGTCATGATTATGAAGACAATATTTTGTGGTCTAAACACTTCAATAACTTTTGCAATTCTGCTCCAAATGACTCTATTTTCGGTTCATTCAAAAGCTGAACCATCCTCCTTTACACTTCATAAAGGTAGTAAGGTGTTATCTGGCCATGTAAACACTCTACATATGTTCAAACATTCCCGAATAAATAGCTCTGTAGGATCTTTTGCAGACCGGCTACAGATGTGATGCCTCAAAGGTAAATGTAGAGGAAGGACCCACCTTTTTGATGAACTGAAAATTGAGTTATTTGATTCAGAACTGCAAAAGTTATTGATGTTTGAAGATTTCAAAATCCTGTCTTCAAAATCATGGGCCAAATTCCAGGTATTGTTACAGGTGGGTTTTTGATGATTATCAGCCTTTATTGGGAGTACATTAACCAATATTTGTCTGTAAAATACAAAAGAATACTCATCATGACGCCCCAACATCTAGGAACAAGGTCCATATTTTTTCAGATTTTTAGCTCTCTTCCTGTTGCCTCAGGATTTTTCTATGGCACTAGTTTTCTTTACCGCCCGGTAAAGATTACATTTTGTGTAGTGAATGCTCAGTGAATTGCGCATTAACTCTGGGTAAATCTGAGTCATGTTGTTTTTGAAAAGTTTTTGCAAACCTAGATAAGATGACATGAACAGTAACATAATTGGCATGGCCCTGTGAAGTACTGAAGAGAATACCAAGGCATTGGTCCTGCTAGGTTCAAAATAAAAAAATCTATCATATGTTTAGTTGGAGTTGAGGATCCCAGAGACTGTCATATTCCTACAGACACTGCAAAAATAATGTATTTTTCCAAGGTGAAAAATGATTGACATTAATGCACAAAATGATTAATAATGCAGAATTAATGCAGAAAAATGCAGAATTAATGCAGAATTAATGCATTTTTAATCATTTTGTGAAATAAATGTAATCATTTTTCACCTGGGAAAAATACATTATATTTGCAGTGAGAGTGAGGTCCTATATATGAGGCACTGGACTCCACATTGTATCACAGTTAATACCTAGTGAGGTATGGACATCTTAGATGCTTTTATGTGATTTCCCAACTGACCTGGTGCAGGCATGCCCGCAAAGTCTCCAGTATTTACATATGTATTAGATATATTGACAATTGTGTTTGTTGGTGTGTGGTCCTGCACACAGGGCTCAGGGCGGACAGATGGGGTCAAAATGCAATGATTTTGACTGATATTGCCATTGAATGCATACCACACTTGATTTTGAGGCTATATGAACCTACTTGGACATCAAAAAGAGCTATGATGGGGCTATGTTGAAAGAAAAAGCTTGATTGGTTTTGGTTAATCAAGCAAAAAATCAACATGCACCCAGGCAGGCAGGGCTGCCTGCATGCCGGCAAGACATTTGTGACTAGGCTCCAGTGTGACAGGGCGCAGACCGTCAGCTTCAAATATCTGGTGGGCAGAGTCAGCAGGTCAGAGCCGGAGCCAGGTCACAGCCCTATATCGAACTGTACAGGTGCTGTTGTGCCTTGGGCACATGTAAAATTCATTCATTTATGGGAAAATGCAAAGTTGAGCAAGTGGCACAGGCCCTCCCAGCTAGCAAACAAGCAAAGGCCAGTGCCATGCTCAAGCCACCCTCAGGTGTTAAGTGTCTCCTAAATAGGATCAATGTTGTTTGCTTCTATCTCTGCTCTATGGGTAAATGCTAGATTTTACACACTCTTAGTTTCAGATATGTCTAGTCTACGATATGCTCTACATATCTCTGTTCTCAGCTTTATGATTCTATCCTAACCTAGGATTTCCTAAGGTGAGCATAGTGTGGGGGGTGTCTAAAGTCTGGAAGTGTCCCAGGGTCCTCCCAGGCCTGCTTGTGAGGCCCTGTGGGGTCTGACGCCCGGTTGCTTCCAAGCTCCAGATGGTGTAAAGTGCCTGAAAAGGGTACCAAAGAGGTATTGTCCTAGCCTAGGGATTGGTGGGTGGGTCCAAAAAATTAGATTGTTCAATGCTTAAACAACTTGTAGAGCCTGAGTGCTTGAAAACTTTACCACTGAGTTGTAGGAAAAAATGGCTGGAGATAGGGAGAAAGTTTCCTTCCTTCTTCTGTATCTTTGACCACCCAACCTTGTTGTGTATGTATTGTTACATGTGCACCTCATCAAGATTTACCCTCCTAGATATGATAAAAATTCTTAACATGTTGTACCTTTGGTGGGAAGATACCATCAATGCATTATGGAGAGGTGGAAGCACAAAAAACAGAGTTTTGAAAACAGATTTTTTGGACAGTTTTCCTTATATCCTGATTTCTCATGCCTATGTTCTCACATTGATGTGGGAACCTCAATTCAAGCAGATCCCACAGGTCCTTGTGCACCAATATCAAGCAGCATTGATGCCATTTTGCTTGGTCAGATAGCTACTCAATTCCGTGCTTCCCTTGCCCACAAAAGTCAACCTTGACGTGCCCTGATTCATCAAATTGAGGTATCAACCAGAATGACTCATATGACCCACTATTCTTCACCGGTGCCATACTTCATCTATGTTGATCAAGACCCATATCAAAATAATGGGGTTCAACTCAGAAAATTCCTAAAATACATTTACCCCTAAAGCAAAATGCTACTTTAAAAGTTGAATATTGAAAACACTATTGGAAAGCACCACCTGAGAAGCACATTGCTGCAACTTGGTTTGATATACAACATGTAACAGAAAGCTTGGATAAAATCTTGAGTGATGATAGTTGAGCGGGTGATATGAATATATTCAACATATGTATGCTTAGCCAACAAGAACAGACTCTTATTGAATGCTATAGATTTGGTCAGACTAACTACCTGCAGGCCAGGCAAACCTTCTTCTGCAACATCTTTTCCTTCATGCCAGTACATGGTAGTATCCCAACCCCAAATCAATGCAGTAAAATTTGGAAAGACTTTGGTGACAGAATTTAGCAAGATCCAACAAAATTCAGATTCATCAGTAGAGCGTTCAGTGATGATACATCATTATCAATGCAGCAACAGATATGGCGCTGGTATTGTACCTGAAATACCTGTACTCACCTGTATGGCAATACTTGGGAAATTGAGTATCCAGTACCGTACCTCACCCCAGGTATGGTATTGAGTACCGTATATTGTTGCTGAGACCACCTTATGCTCCAAGTCCCAGTAACATAACCTTGTTAAAGGGTTGGTATGGTACTGGACTGGTGCCTTGTCCAAAATTATGATATGTTACACCGGGTCTGTGTGGCAGTCTCTCGATGACCAGCGCACACAGACTGCCTTTGAGGCACAAAGGCAATTTGTGTGCGCCTGCCGGCAAGCATACACCACACAAACACAGTGGCACAGTATTTTACCTGGGCAGGTACCACAGAGTACCTTGCCTAGTACCTGATGAAGTAGCTTATAAAATGAATTCAAAAAGTGAATCCAAGATGAAATATACACATATGAATAGATAATTAAAAAAAGAAATAACAAAACAGGAAAGAAGACCCCAGTAATGAAGATACAGTAATCTGAAACCCGCCGCTGTGGTGAGCAGGATCTCTACTTGAGCAAAAAATTAAAAATTATGCAAAAAATTGTGTTTTGGTCAAAATCAAATTGATGAGTGAGGTGTTTAGTCGTTGAGGGTCTCATAGTTGATTTAGAATCAGCATTTCAATATCTTTTTAATCATATATTAATTACATGATTTGATAAGAACAATCACAAGAAGAGAAAATTTTGAAAAAGTTTGTAAACATAGTATAAGAGTGAAATGAATTGAAAAGAATTAGTAAGGGAAGAATTGATGGAGAAAAACATTTATTTTGAGTCTTCAAGAATGGGAATTGTTATGAAAAGAATGAAATAAGAAGGACAAAATTAGAAGAGTTGAAGGAAAATTTGAAAATATGGGTATTAAGAGTTGGAAATGGGTTTTAGGTTATTATTATGAAATTTATTGGTTCAGAAAGGTGTTGTTATGAAAGAGAAGTATAACATTAGTCTTCAAAAACTTTAATCATGGAGATCGATAAGGGAGGTGTGAAGTTATTCAAGAAAGTGGGAATTTCAAAAAGGGGTACTATGGTATTAATTCCTGTGTAGTGATGTCATTGAGGGATTGATGGCTCCAAGAGGTTTTCAGATTGATTTTATGGTTATATTCACAATTGGATCGATGTGGGATGATCTTTTGAGAAAAGAAATCATTATTAGACGTGCAAATGGTCAAATTTTGTCAAAAATGGAGGTTTTCACTTGATTACATATGTCAAGACTCGTCAGAATTGGATGGGTGATAGCTCAATCAACGCAATATTATTCATTTCATAATGTAAAACCTTTAAACCATGAGTAACAGATGAGTAGTGAAAAAGCTATAAGGAAACAAACAAAATGGAGTGAGTTTTGAATTTGGCACTTACATACACATGTAATGCAACATTTACATGACAAAAGCTTATTTTCTCAATTTCTACAGGTCAATAACTTATTCATCACACATCAGTAATAGGTTATATCCGGGTGATAAATGATCAGTATCACAAGGGCCACAACATGAGCTATAGTAATCCAAAATTGGGCAACTTTACAAAAAATCTCTAATTCCAAAAATGGTTCTCAGCTATGAATATTAGGATAAAATTCCCTGTATTCATCATAAGAAGACTTGCTCATCCTTTTTAACATCAATTGATAAAATTCACAGCTTGAATCACAACAAACAATAGTTGTAGGTCACTTGTTACTTACTGATGGGAATGTCACAATTAATAGGTGTATGTCAAAATGTGAGGTCTGTAAATTTGGTCCAGGTTTTATTTTGTTTTATTACCTTTTTGGTAATTGACATCATGGCTCTTTACCATTTTACCATTCCAGTTTTTACCACCTATTATCATCCTTCCTCATTTTGAAAAATCCTTTCATTCTTTATCATCTTCTAGTGATCTATTTTTTGAAGCCCTCCCAGCCCTCCCTTGATCTATTTATTTTTTGTGTTAAGTGCTTTTGTCAAAAGTGTGGGGTATATTCTTATTTGTGTGGTTAATTCTTTTGATTGTTTTTATTTAAAAAAAAGAAGAAAGTAGAAGAAATTATGGTTATGTTTGTTGAATTGTTGTCTATGTTATATTTTCAAGTATTGTTTTACTATGTACAGGTGTTATATATTATACTGCTTATTATTATTAGCCGCTAGCCACCCCGTAGGGTGTTGATCTTTGTGGACATGATGTTATTCATCCCTTTGGGGAACTTGGCCCAGCACTCTCGAGTTTTGTTCTTCGTGATTTTTTGTAAGTACCATAAAGTGACATTTCTAATAATAATGACATCATAAGGTTACATTTATGGGATACAAAGTAGAAGCCGGTCACGTGCCCGGCTTTGTGCCCAGATTTTTTTTGGCAGTAAATTCGAATTCTGGGCCCGGACTTTTGCCCAGAAAATCAAAATTTACTGCCAAAATAATTCCGGGCACAAAGCTGGGCACGTGCCCGGATTCTACTTTGTATCCCACAATTGGAGGTTTTTTGTTGGTTTTTTGATGGTTTTTGACGTTTTTTGGAGGTTGTTTACCATTGTTGGAGATTGTTGGAGTGTTATATACTGTTGACGGTGGTTGAGAAGGTGGGTCTGCCACTGTAGTGACCCAGATGTAAGAGCAATGTTGTTCTGCTTGGGCTGAGAGGCATAGCCAGGGAATTATTTCAATAGAATCCTCAAGTTTTGTGAGTAAGGTGTTTGGATGGTAGGCTTAGGCTAGTGTATAATGAGCTTCCCCAGGTTTGGGGATCATCAATTTTACGGCTTGATTCCAAGCTTGCAGCAACACCACCGGCGTTCCGCTTCGCTCCGCTATATCGACAAAAATCACGAGCGGAGCGATTCGGCGCTATAATAAAGCGCCAATCGCTACGCTATAATTTTTGAGGCACTATGGGATCTCAGAGCGTTGCGGCTTTCAAAAGCGCTTTGCTCCGCTATGATGACATCTCACAACGTTTAGCGCCTAAAAGCACAGTCTGGGAGGTTTTTATTGCTTTAGAATGTGTTTAGCAGAGTGGGGATAGCGGGGTGAGGATAATACAGAGTGAACAAACAAAACACGCGCAATTATTGACAAAGAAAGATAGTTGACAAAGAAAAATTGAGAAAGAAACATTTTTTGAGCCACTGTTAGATTAGTTACATTGTGTTATAATCTTTAGCAGTATTTAATGGTGTGAGGAGGGATAAGAAACCACACGCAAGGACAAAGAAAGTGAAAAAGAAAAAAAAGAAAATTTAAGTATGGAAAAAATATCGCTACTTCTTGCCTTTGGACGACTGAGTTTGAAAGGCTTGAAGATAGGCCCAAGCATCAGCAAATTTTCCTGATAAGGTAACACCAGACTTCATCCATTCTCGCACACTGACTAGCTTTGAGATCATTTTAGCGGTCAACGAAGCTCGACCCGGTACTGCAATGTCGGCCGCCGACGAAAAGGTCCTCTCGCATGGGCAAGAGGTACCTAAAACTGCAAGATAATTGCGAGCCATGCTCGCCAGGACTGGAAAGTCCTTTTCATGGTCCTATACATCAAAAAAGGGATGTTTCAATATGAAGGCGATAAGTGTGGAAAAAAAGGATGGGGAGGTAACTACTCACGTTCCACCAATCCAGCTCTTTTTGACTTGGAACCATTAAATGAGCACCATCGATATACTCAACGTACTCTCCCTTACGTTTATCAGCTGCTGACTGTGACAAGACTTGAGTGGTAAAAATATCGAATGAACAGGAGTCGTAGGAGGGTGAGTTTGGAGCCAAAGATGTTTGGGAGGCCCGAGTGTCATCTGTTGCTGAGGTGATAGCAATCAGATCCTCAGGCCATTCTCGCAAGGCGTCTTCGAAGGCATAGAGGAATAATGATTTTGCTCGAGGTGCCTTGTCAGGATAGTGGAGGTCGAAGAACCGTAGTCGGAATCGTGGGTTGAGAACCGTGGCCAATACAATCACATCTGATGCAGCCGCTTCAGCTTGATACTTCTCGAGTTTGGAGATCATCACTCAAAGCATGGCCTTGAGTTCCTCTTCTTCGCAGGCACTCTCAATTTTATCAAGGTCGTGGATGAGCCGGGTGTATTCAGAAAGTAGGACACACCCAGTCGGTGCATTACCTTCCATCCGTTTTGTTGCATACAGAAATACCTGAAAAAAATAGATTTAGTTATCCAAAAGCAGAACAAAGAAGAAACAGATAAGTGTGAATACCTGAAGTATTGAGACCAAAGTCTCAATCAAATCCCAATCCTCTGCACTGATATATATACCCTGGAAGTATCGGGTTTTTCGATCTGCAAGGAGGATTGCGTCTACAACCTAGAAAGAAAAAAGAATGGGGTTAGTATGGGATCTTGGACAAAGGACAGAAGGTGATGTACTTACATCACGAGCGTCACTCAAACGCTTGAGGTAGTCAACATCGATGTTCCATCGTATTCCCCATCCAGAGATGGGTGAGCGACCTTTGTAATCAAGCTGCTTTGCCTTGGCTTTGAATTCCAGGTGTCTTGCGGAGCTTTGAGTGCACAGTCCGTTAAACTTTTTGGCCTATGAGATATAATAAGTTAATCAGTCAATGTTTTATTGTAATTAAAATATAATGTTGATGAACCTTACCTTGCGAACAGCACGAGCCATATTAGAAAGAGGATGCTCTTCCTCACCATCAAAAGCACTATTGGAAAGGTTGTCATCAAAGGGAGTTCCTGACGCAGAACCTTCTAATGATTCGGTGTCATCTTCCTCTTCTTCAGAAGATTCGAAGTCGATATTCTCATCACCGTCGTTCAGAGTGACCGTGGGCATGGGTAACGTCACACCGGGTTGGGTTGTGGGCTTGATGTGCCCAGCACTCAGTCCGAGAGACTTCAACCCGGCTTTGACAACAAGCCCGATTTTGTGAGTGTAACACTTTACCTGGTTCCCTTTTGCATCCCAATCCACCGTGTCTTCAGCATCTCTGAACATGTCAGACAACTTGTGGGCCATTGTGTTGTTCGAACTGGCAGAATCAGTCGTCTGGGCCAACATGTAAGAAGGTAATTTATGTTAGTTCTTTCTGAAAACAATATAGAGATACCAAAGGATGGAGATTAAAGATTGAAGAAATGAAATACAGATAAGAGTGACTTATCTTTTTATGTAGACCATTTGATATTAAGAATTTTCCAACAGGCTGAGCCAGGAGTCGGCCAGCATGATGCCAAGAAACTAATTTGAGGGTAAGGTGCTGGGTGTGGAACTTCCAGTGATCGTCAATATAGGTGACCGAGACTCCGATAAATGCCTTCCGACCACCTTTAGTGGTCCAAACATCATAAACAAGACCAAACTTGCTATCGTTTGACTGGAAAAAGTATAAGTAAACAATTATAGAATTTCTATAAATCGGTCAAATCAAGAAAGAGATGTCATTAACATTACCTTGATCATTTTAATGACTGAAGACGACAGGTCCAAGTAAATCCCCTTGGCTGTCTCAGATGCCCATGTGGTACCTCTCAGAGTGGCTGACCAATTCAAGAGCTTGAATGCGGCCCGAAGAGGAGGATCGTTGAACCGAGAGAAAGGTAAGGCATGTCTGAGAATCCATATAACTAATACCGTGTTGAGGAGGTCCACGCTGAATGATGTTTGAGATAGGGATGAATCAAGGGTAGATTTTGAGTTGGTACTGGCGACTTGCACAATGTTGTCTTGAAGTTGCTTCCAGCTTCAAGGCAAATCGTGACCTTCTCGAATAGCAATGTGTCGTCTCGGGCATGCCGGGCGATCCTTCGCTCCATCTCTATGAGAATAGAGATTATAGTGGCTTCTCTTACCTCGGGTGAAATACTCATGACAATACTTGCATTTGAATCAACGAGGATCGTCGCCAGTCTAGATGATAGAGAGATATTCCCGATTTGTCAGTAAGTTACAGACCTCAAGGCAAGTTAAAAGTCTTTACCTCGCCTTTCACATGGATCAGGGCCTCGTAGTATTCCAAAAGCTTGGAAACCCTGCCAAGATGGGCACGTCGAGCAGCAGGTGACTCAATGACTTCGATTTCGGATTCTTGATCAACATCAACACCAGTAGGAACATCGTAATCCTGATGAGAGAATTATATTTTGATACATTAATATCAAAATGTAGATAGTAAGTTCATGGAATGACATACCTCAATAACAGTTCGCTTCTTCTTCTTACACGGTGCTGAACAAGGCTGAGAAGAGTTTGAAACGTTCCTGGAGACTGTACTTTTGCGTTTGCCTTGACGGTTACGGGTAACCGGTTTGGCAGCTTTCTTCTTCACCTTGCTGTTGCCAGAAACAGGTAGGTGAAAGGGTGCAGTCAAGGGTGTTACCGATTGGCCATCCTCAGATTCAGTTTTCTCAGATTCGGCTTCAGTGTCTTCAGCCAAATCTTCAGGTTTGTCTGCTGGTAATCGAATCGCACGTCGGGAGTCTGGTGACTGCATCACAAAGCCTGGTCGAGGTTGTACCGGGCTACAGACTCGAAGTGATCGAGATAATGAAGGTAAAGCAAGCAAAGACACAGAATCAAGCTGAAGGGTTGTTTGGGTGAAATTTCTGACATCGGCCGAAGTTGAACTTGGAGACATGATGAAATTGGAATCAAATAAGTGATAATAGTTATCGATTGGTAATGGAATTAGGGCTTCTGGGTGGAAAAGGGGTTTCTCAAAATGGAAAGGTTAATCCACACAGACAAAAAAATAGGATTGTGGTGGAGAGGAAGAATGAGACTCACTGTGAGGTCCTTTTAAAGATGGGGCCAGTAGTTCGCATGGCCTCTGAAACAGATACATCGTTTGAAGATGGTATCTAAAGGCGTGGAGGGATAGTCCAGAATTGGCGATGGATTGAGGTTGTGATGGGGGATTGTTGAAGGATAGTGCAACCAGAGAACTGGAGTGAGTTGCTATAGCATCCTTCAACAAAGCTAAGTCGAGTCGTTGATGTGTTGTTGAAGGTTGGGGATGGTGGTGTTTAAGACAAGTCGTAACGTTGAATGGAGCTGGGGCAAGCCTCATGGGACTCTCTCTGCGTGTCATGGGTTGCTATGAGGCGCTTTGGCGCTAAGCGCTCGTAGGCGCTGTGACACCTCATAGCATAGCGGATTTCCGCTATAGACTGCGGATCTGTAAACCGCTATGTGTGAGGGGGGTTTCACCATAGCTATAGCCCAGCAAAAAAACCGCTATGGGTTAAAACGGGTAGCGCGGGCGGAGCGCGCGCCCTGCTACCGCCCCGGCACCGCTATCTCGGGCGGAGCGCCGGTGGCGTTGCTTGCAGGATGATACTTTCTAATTAGGCAAGACACTGGAAGAGTACTTTCACATGTTGCTTAACTCAGTCCCAAATCATGTTCCATACCCAGTTTTGGATTTTGTCAGGGCCTGGCACTATCATGGGGGGCTGTTGTTCTCAAGCACCTAAATGAATTAAAGAAACACTCAATCGCGGCGATCACCCAATTAAGGTCAGGCCATATTCATCTAAACCATTACCTCTGCAAATTTGATCAACTAGGATCCCCAAGCTGTGAATGCCAAGAAGGCATCAAAACGGTGGAGCATTATCTTTTCACATGCAACACATACAACAAAGAAAGACAACAATTCGAAAAAGACATCAAACAACTCAACCTTCAGTTCAACACAACAATTATCAACAAACCTGTGGCCTTTAAAGCCATCGCCGCCTACTGCGACAGCACCTGGAGGTTTAAAAACCAATGGAGCTGGGCAAAAATTTCAAATGAAAACCCGCCAACATATAGGCAACCCCCTAGAGATTAATCTCGAATTCTTCATCATTTTTACCACATCCTTTAGCGCTTCCTTCCACATTACCGTATAAACATTGTATACTAGTTGAAACAGCCAACAGCAACCCTTTCCCCTGACACAGCCAGAGGGGTTTTACCGGTGCTGGAAAATATGCAGTGTTCAATAGCCTTACGGCTCCAATGACACTTTAAGCAATAAAAAAAAAAAAAAAAAAAACCAACGGGACCTTTGTTTGATAGCTCCAATGGCGTGACGAGACTGGCTCTTCCCGGATTAGTTAGGAGACTATGTCACACGGTGGTGACCGACTTTCTTTCAACATTTTTGACAGTGCGTTGATTCTCAGCCAGATTCCGGAATGATGAATTAGGTGTGGCGAAGGGCCGAGGCTCGAGGAAGATATAATATTACTTAGAGCATCTCCTATCGTTCGAGTAAATTTTCAGTAAATTTTCTGTACGTAGGTGTTTGGTACAGTATCAATCGGTACAGAACTGTCGAAATCCACTATCGTTGGAAAGAAAGTGCCTCGGTACAGTACCAAATGGTGAGAACAATGGTTTCCCCGCAGATACCGAATCGGTAGAGGTCCAGTAAATTTGCTGGACCTCTACAGAATTTTGACCGATTCGGTGGATACCGAATCGTGTTTTAGACACGATTGGGGAATTTAAGGGTCGGTACAGTAAAATTTACCGTACCGAAGCCCTTTACCGAGACGATAGGAGATGCTCTTATTAAGTCTAAGTAGATAGGTACTTAATATACTTAAGTGAAACCCTTTGACCGAAAATCGAGCAATCCAATCGAGGTCAACTGACCTCACAGTTTACTTATTCCTTTTCCAACTTCAACATTCACAGCCACGAACAAGAACAAACATAGGGAAGACGAATAACAAGATATGTCCTCTCCACCATCTCCCACTCACCATAATGAGTCTATTCCACTTGGTTCGTTTGCTTTGACGGAGCTATTTACCAATCCTTCTCATCTCCTAACTGACCCTTTTGGTTCAAACAGCTGGCACCGAGGTTCATGGTCTCAAGCGAAGTCGTGACACTAATCCACTTGGTCAAACTCCGGAGAGTCACCATGAACGTCGATCACCAAACCCCAGCGTCTCCCTTGAAGTAGGTTCTGATATAGAAAGCGAGGTAGATTTACCCTCACTGGTCGATTATCCTCTCATACATCTTTCCCGATCACCGGGTTTTATAATCTGGCTTGTTCATCATCACCCCTGATGATCGAATACGCTCTCGAAGTCGCACCATCCTGGATTTTTGGTATCGTCCCTGCAGTCGGGTAGTATCATCCTGATCGTGTTTTTCTTTTGCTTTACCTGATAGACGCCCAACCAAGTCGGGCATCCTCCCACACCACTGGCTAAAAAAGGGTCAGCTTTGTTCTCGTGTTATCAAAGCTTCAGTGTCTTCTTTTCCTTATAGTCGATTTAATTACTCAACAGACGCCGTTTCTCGAAGTGCTCGGATGTTGAACAGACCAGCCCACCTACGACCCGTCATCCTCAAGGTGTCTCTCACAGTCATACTTCCTCCAATGGTGGTAGCGACCATGACCACAGCAAATCGCGGGTGACCACTCCGGAAGCCACTGAGGTTAAATCTGTTCGAAAGAAAGTCGAAGGCATGGGCGTGGAGAACGATCAGGAACAGGCACATGAAGCACTAGAAGTGACTCCTCTCAATCCTGGCCAATCTGACAACGAGGCTTCGATTCTTACAGCGCCTGCGAAGTCTGATGCTCTGGTTCGAGTCATATTTCATCTTATCGCAACTCTACCGGCGATGCATAGGAAAGTGGGAGCTGATGTAAAACCTTGACATTCTTCAGCCTGCCTCTTGGGCGTCCTACAATCATTCTGAATCGCCATTCATGGTACATGCGCCAAAGTCCAACGTCTCGATTTTTTCCGCCTCAGATCCTGTTACCTCAGATCAAGCTTCAGATTCTACACCAGTTCCATCCTCAAATACCGGTCCTGCTCGTGCCTTTGCGGTCCCACACAGTAATACACACAAACCTTCCTCCTCTGCCTTGCATTCATCTTTCACTAGCGCCATCACTGGATCAAACTCGCTTGCTTCAGCTTCCCCTAATTTCCCCTGTGGCTCAGATTTTTTCCTCAAAGGTAAGCGCAACAACTGTTTAGCTAGCTCTCAGTCCGGGCTAGAGCCCGGGAATTCAGTTCAGAATAAGAAGGCCAAACTACCCGAGGCAAGTGGGGGTGACGGCTTTGCCGCCTATTCGAGTGGTCGACCTACTAGTCTCAAGCCAGCAGCACTGGACAAACTGAACAACAACGAAGCCTTGCAGATCCCCTCTCTTTCAGCCCCTCTTCTGAATGTCAAACCGATTTCTTCAGCTGCTAGCTCCGTGTGCGCAGTCAACGGAGACTCCGATAGTATTCGAAGCCCTCCCCTCTCAACTTCATCAGCGATCACATCATTTCCCCAATCTAGATCAAATCCTAGCCCACTTGGATTCTCCTCTTTTTCTCAATCTTCAGCTTTTGGTGTCTCGCCGCTAACGAATGGCAAAGCAAATTGGACATCGTCTACACCTTCGGTCTTCGATCAGCCTACTATCTCACCAAGTGACGGACAAAGTGAAGAAGGGGGAAATGGTCCCAAAAAGAAAACTCACTTAGCCCTTGCTGCCGATCTCGGGGGAGAAGACAAGCATGCTGGGTTTGGGGCCAAGGAACGTGAGTCTAATGGCCCTCTATCGGCTCAATGCGTTCGTGTTTGATGACCGTCGAATTTCTACTCCAAATTTTTCATGTTACTATGTCTCGTCTACGTCTCCATAGTCATCACGGGTGAGGAGAATGAGAATCTGGTCAAGAGTGTGAGATGTAAAGTCTTTACTTTGGAAGAGGATGGAACATGGCATGAACGCGGATCAGGTGGACTTCGATTACTTCGTAACAAATCAGAACCTTCGCGTTATCGATTGAGTACGTTGTTGATCCCCTTCTTGCCCCACTTGCAGTATCCATGTTTGATCATCTATACTTATGCCTGGACAATAATCGGATGATCAGTCATGAGAGCCGATGCCGTACACAGAGTACTCTTGAATGTCCCAATCTTCAAGGGTTTCAGCTACGTGGCGAGTCAAGAAAAGTTTCTATCGTTTGCTTCGACGGCCATCAACACCGATCCATCAATTTCTTCAGCGTCGAAGGATTCTGGTGACGGAGGACAAACTACGAATACTAGTAACAGCCAATTTCAAAAGTACCTTTGTAAAGTAAGTCACAGTTGATTGATAAATGAATCTTATTGAAGCTTCTAATTCAATTTCTTATTTTCATAGTTCAGTCGAACGGAAGCTCGTCAAGAGATGATTGATAGTATTCAACAATGCTTGACTGATTTGGCCTCAAGACCAGACCTTCCAACTAACACCCATCTATCTACATCAACAGATGAGGATTAGGATACGGAATCTGAACCTGATCAATAGCAATCTCTAACTAATGTTGTTTTGTTTCTCACTCACTTTGCTTCTTCTTCTTCATTGACGTGTATATGATAGTTGTCTTGTTCCTGTCCCGACGAAAAAAACGTTTTTGGCGGTGTCCTAAGTACCAAGTAGTTCTCCATCTTTCTAACTATACAACCCCTTCACTTTGAGATTTTTTACATAAAATAAAATGTGAAGCTCATAAATAAAAAACATTTGTGGTAAATCGGAAGTTGTATAAAGTTCAATTTTATGGGAATAAATGATCATCTACCACTACCATGAAATGTTGGACTTGGAACTTGGACATCTCAATGGATAGTGCGCTTCCGTGTTTTGGACATCAATCATACCAATGTCGCCTATGTTTGATATATTTGCTTGTGTAATAGTTTGAGACATCATGAATGATTGGAATTTGATCCTTGTATCACTATTGGCTATACAATTTTCTTGATTGTTTGCAAGGGAGCCTGCTTGAGAAAACCTCAACAGTGAATTTCACCTTGATTCTGATAATGGGACCAGATCAGTAAGTGAAGCGGATGTGCCTGTCTTGGAAGAGGGTCTTAGTTAAACTTATCTACAATGTTTTTTATTGCATTGCTTAGAGCATCTCCTATGATCTTGTTCAGTGGCCTCAGTCAACGTCTGAGCTTGTCTAAGGCAACCTGCCGCAAAAAAGCGGTGGCAAGGGACTGGCCCCATTGCCCCTACTGAAATTATTATGTAGCGGCTGCAAGCGTTCTGCCATTGCTGCCCGTGAAAAAAACTGCTTGCAGCAGGACTCAGATTGTCGGCGCGGCGTAGAAAGCACACCATTCACAGCCCCCAACTACTGGTCACTGGCAGGCCAGTACATCCAATGTCTCCAAAATGTTTTCAACAAAACTTCAATTTGTTTTCAGCATAACATCCATCTGCTATCAAGATGTTTTGGGTCAGTTACCAGCAAAATATGTCATACCACCAAAATTGAGATGATGACATACAGCATCATAAATCTGTACAAACCTGCTCCTGTATTTCCCCACCAAGAATATATAGTTTATTAACCTTTGTGACATAAAGTGACTGAGTTATTGAGGTTTGAAAAGAAAAATATAGACCAAAAATACTGTATTTGTACTATACCTAAGAATTGTTTCTGGAATATCTTCCGGCTTCATCAATACACATACACAAAAAATTGATATTCCTTTTGTAAATATGTTTCTCCACATTTTTGTCTCCTGAAGCCTTCCTGTATGGACAGTATTTCTATATGTAATTGTGGTGTGTACATGGGCAGTCAACATTTTGATTGATTCTTTGATTCTAGACAGAATATGGCAAATTTTATGGCAGAAATTTCTGTAAAATACCATTTACATGTATAGTGGGAACCATCAAGAGCCACTTAATTGGGCAATTTTTCAAAAAAGATTGCCGAAGTCACAAATATCACTCAATTCAAAAATCAAGATATTTTTGGGGTCCTCTTGTTCAGGGCTATTCAAAAATATCCTCAGAAGACCAATTTTCGAAGTTCTTGTTTTTTTTATTCCTGACGGTCAAGAGTGTACCAGAGGAAAATCAGATGTTTGTTGTATGTAATTACAAACTACCCGGTCTGTGGCTTCTTGTGTCTTGATGGTTCCCACTATATATCAATAAAATTCCAAATGATTTTGGCAATGGACATTACTATTTGGCAACCACCTTGTTTGACCCAATGCCCAGTTTTTGGATACTTGTTATTCAATGCCCTATTTGATTGAAATATAGCCCGGTTTGAATTTGAAATTGGGATTTGAGATTGCGCTGGCTGGCTCAGCAAACATGCTCACAGCCAATTTGTTCATTCAAATGTCTCATTTTCTCACTGGTCATCAAAAGCCAATTTTACCCTTACTCAAAGTGTCAAACTCAAACTCTCGGATCTGTTTATGACAGAGATCAATCACTTTAGCCTTTTGGATTTCATAACAACACATAAAACAGATTGATAGAAATAAAAAAATAAACAAGTGTTAGAGTATGTTATAAGTAAGAGGAAGTAAGCATACAAAAAGAGCAAGACATGAGCAACAAGCGTGAGAATTTGAGACTGAGAGAAAAGTTGCACAACACAAACAACAACAACCCATCAATCAACACACATGAGATGGTGATTGAGATCAAGAGAAACACCAACAACTGTGTATCATTTTTGCCGGTCAGAGGTGAATCCCTTGTTTGTCTAATGAACAGATTGATTGTGGATTGTTGATCAAAACTGAGAAGCTCCTTATTGTATTGAACAGATCACATGTTGCCAGGCTCTTAAACGGTTCATCCCAACGGAGATGGGATGAAGCTTGATGTTGATGTAAGTGGTAGAGAGGTGGTGGTAGCCCAGTTTTATATTTGATTGGAGGTGTTCTTAGCCCGGTTTCTCATGGTGAGAAGCCCTCTTTTGAATATGAAAGCTGTTTAGTTGTTTGATGCCCAGATTGGCTGCGGCTGCGGCCACATTTGGCGGAGACAGGTCCCGGTTGTGCAAGCAAAGCATGGATAAGTACCAAAGGCTGACCAGGCGTCGGGTTAATGAAAGCAGTTGCCAAATAGTGCTGTCCTTTGGCAATACATCCCCTCAAAATTTGTCTTGGGGCAAAGAACTTCAGAAAATCAAACTTGCAGATCCACATTCAGGAATCACATGTAGAGATACTGGACATGCAGGAAGGCTTTAGGGGGACAAAAATGTGGAGAAACATATTTTCAAAAGGAATATCAATTTTTTTGTGTATGTATATTGATGAAGCTGGAAGATATTCCATAATCAATTCTTAGGTATAGTACAAAAATAGTTTTTTTTCAAACCTCAATAACTCAGTCACTTTATGTCACAAAGGTTAATAAACTATATATTCTTGGTGGGGAAATGCAGGAGCAGGTTTGTACAGATTTATGATTCTGTATGACATCATCTCAATTTTGGTGGTATGACATATTTTGCTGGTAACTGACCCAAAACATCTTGATAGCAGATGGATGTTATGTGAAAACAAATTGAAGTTTTGTTGAAAACATTTTGGAGACATAGGAAACTTTCAATAGGTATAGCACTAGTACTTCCCAAGATATTCAAGTGCAAACAACACAGGAACCGCTCCGCACCACTCGGGATTTTGACCCTTTTTGTGTGCGGAGCGCAGATACCGCTCTCAACCGCTTCGCACCTATATCACTATTTTCATTATTTTTTGGCTCAAGGCATAGCGGAGCAAAAAAGCCGCTCCGCGCGCGCTATATAGTACACTATGCGCGGTGTGCGCTATATAGTGCGCAATGAGCGCTCAACTGGGGCCAGATACCGCTCTCAACCGCTTCGCACCTATATCACTATTTTCATTATTTTTTGGCTCAAGGCATAGCGGAGCAAAAAAGCCGCTCCGCGCGCGCTATATAGTACACTATGCGCGGTGTGCGCTATATAGTGCGCAATGAGCGCTCAACTGGGGCCAGATACCGCTCTCAACCGCTTCGCACCTATATCACTATTTTCATTATTTTTTGGCTCAAGGCATAGCGGAGCAAAAAAGCCGCTCCGCGCGCTATATAGTACACTATGCGCGGTGTGCGCTATATAGTGCGCAATGAGCCCTCAACTGGGGCCAGCGTGAAGAGAAAAGAAAATGCTTTCATTTCTTATTGTTTGTTGGCTTATAATGCTTTTTTTCCAATTAATAATGAAAATTCTTGATTGATTGATTTGATGATTGGATTTAATTTTTTGGTTTGGATTTCTTTGGATTGGATTACAATTGTAGAAAGTGAATTTGAAATTTCTTGATTGGTTGCAGAACATTTGGTAATCAAATTGGTTAATGATTCAATTAAATTCAAAATCATATTTGATGTTTCTATATTTGAATATTGTGAACCGTTAAAAAGATTAGATCCTAAACCCATATTAAAATGTTGTTCTTGATGAATCTAGTCGCACTCAAAGGAAAGAATATCATTGATTTGAAAAGTTCAACAAACAATAAAGAAAATGATCAAAACTCAACTCAATCAGAAATCCTAATCAAATGATCATTCAAGATTTCTCTAATATTCTTAGCAAAAGATCTAATCAACAATGGATCAAACCTAGCAGCATATAATTCATTAATCAAAATCAAATTTAATCTTTCAGTTTTTGAGCTATTCAATGCTTCAAGAATTTGATTTTTAGATCTTTCAAGATGAACTGATTCGAATCGTGAAATAGCTTGAAGCGTTAAAATTGTTTCAGGTGATTGTGTGCGGATTGTAAGATCTTGTGACTTGGTTTTGATGGAGGGAAATCAAACGGATTGAAAAATGCAATGAATCACAGGTCGGCCACAGTCGAAGATGTTGCCAGGGATGGTCCATTGTTTTGAAAAGAGGCTTAGCGCTTTTCGGATGGCAAATTGGTGGTCTGAAAGGTTTGCATGGATGCAGCAAAATAGTTTGATATGGTGAAGGCAAGAAACCTGTATCAATCTGTACCCTTCCCCCTGGGTACAGGGCTTTTGCTCCGCTATTTAGCGATGAGCGAATGGCCCCAAGCCCGAGCGGAGTGATTGCTCCGCTCTGGAATTTTCAAGCCCTGCCAAGCGGTCCGCAGGCTCTGCTATAATGGGGGGAGCGTAGAGCGGAGCAAAACCTGCTATAACACCGCTCCACAACCACTATATGTTGCGGAGTGGTTCCGGTATTGGTGCAAAGCCTAAAAAATAGCCAAAAATCAAAGGTTGGAATTGGACCTGGGGGCCTAAAACATTGTTGCGCCTTGGCGATTTACGGCGCCGTGAGCCAAGCTAAAGGGGTCGGACCAAGCTCATCTGATAGCCCTATTCCATGCGCATCTTTTGCAGTGCTTGGGACTGTGGGAGAATGAGTGGTGTGTTGTGTAGAGCCCAAAAACTGAAAATCGGGCTTTGTCACTACCCTCCCAGGCGCATTCCAGGGTCCTCTTACACCTCTGCACAAGGGACTTAGTTAAGTTAGCAAGACTTGTGAGTTCTACATCCAATCACCAATATTGGAGGCGTCAACAACAGTAGTAGGACTTTGATGATGGCAATTATTAATCTGCCTTACCTTTGAATGCAAAGGTGCTGTGGTAAATAGCTCCACCAATACCAATGTATAATAAACTTTGATGAAAAAGCAGCATTTCATCTTGCAGCAGTTTTTTTCTGAAAAAAACAGGCCTTGGTGCGCCCACAACCTGAAGCTGCAGGACACAGAGTTGGCATTAAGGGGAGTCAAAATGATGCCCCACAGCTGGCTGTTGCAGCAGTATGTAATGGTTCTGTGTCATATCCATTTGGTTCTGCTGTGACAAGCCCAGAAACCAAGGATGAACACACTTGAAAACCCTTGTTCCCTCCTGAATTTCACTTTTCAAGAGAAGCAACCCTTGATCTTTCCAACCAACCTCCACTTTGCAACAACAAACAACCAACAACCTACCTTGGCCTTCACTATATCAGATGATCCAATCACAGGGGCCAAAACTGATGCTCACATACAGGTGAGCATTGTACACTCTCTTGAATCCTCCATAATTCATTTGAAGCCACTGAACAATGCACAATTTGAGTTGAATCATTGTCAGTAAACTCCATCCAAGTTGAGAGAGATGCACCAGATTCAAAACTGATGTGTGCAATGAGGTGAAGGATCAAATTTGATTGTTCAATCAAGTTGATAAAATAAACATAAAGAAAGAGATTGCTCAGTTTTTGAAAAAAACTCACAGGTTTATTTTTGAAAACTCAAGTGTTTTCTCTTTTTCCAAAGTCATCAATTCTGCAAAGGGCTGTAATATGGTAATTACATATAATTAAACCTAGACCAAGCATCAATCAAAAGCCGGCACACAATCAGACAAGGCACAAGTGCCAACCACAAGTTGATGTTCAACCCATGTATATATAAAGCTCCTTCTTCTCTTGGACAACCATCTTTTTCACAGATCACAATACTAGAATCACATTCCACTTGAAATCCTATTGAGAGGCTCTTTGATTATATGATTGGTTGTGCAGCTTTGAGAACAAACTTGAGCATTCTTGGATCCATTACTGAGTAACCAAGGTACTGATTTATATAGGCCCATGTCTATCCTTGCACCTAGCAGTAAACCTTAAAGCAGCAATTTTTCCTCTGGTCCTCCAAAGTTTAAATTAGCCCAGGATCCCTGGTTCTCCAAAGAGCAAAGCCAGCAGTCTCATTTGGTTGAAGCATACCTAGCTCCTTTTCTCCTTTTTCATATCCTTCTCAATCCACTCATGAGAGGTCATGTGATTGTAGTCTTCACTTGGGTTTACTATGCAAAGACATACACAATTCCTTTTACCTTTTCTTCCATTGAAGATTATGTCTATTAGATGTGTACTCTTCACAAGGCTGATCTCACACCAAGGAAATCCTGTGTGGTCCATGCAAATCCCCCTTTTTTATACCCCTCCTGCACTGCCAACATAGATGCCTTGGGTCAAGAAATCTGAGGCATCATTGGAGGCAAATCCTCGGACAGACCTTGTCTGAGGTATTCTTTTGCGCTGAGAATTACCTCGGATCAAAACCTTGGGAAGCTTCTGTCCAAGGTTTGGCATCCAAGGATACCTTGGATTGAAAGATTGAGGTAAACATGTTGGCGCTGCTGAGAGACAAATTCTGCTACTATTGCCCTGGCCCAGACACCTCCAATGGCAATACCAGAGTTTTTTTTGCATGTCTTTGTTCATATTCTACTTTTTTGAGTGAAATATGATATGGTTATGTCAACCAATGCACGTGCAGCTGCCTCAAAATGAAGCTTTTGCTTGAAGCTGGGCACCACAGGGTGAAAGACCATGCCACCTGCCATGTATGAGCTATGCATGACAACCTATGAAAACGCGGTGACCAGCTGATGGGCTGCATAAGCTGTTCTATGAAGTTTACATCACCTTTCTGTAAATTTGGATAGTGGTCTTATCATCGTGAATAAGAAACCCCTGAAATTTGATCTTCTGAGTCAGGCTTGAAAAACTCTTGGCCCATTTTTATACTTTTTGTGACCTCATGTTGGACCTGGCTAAAAAGCATATTGTCATTTTCAAGTTGATTTCCATGGCCAGAATGTTGATCCTTGACTCTGAAACCAAAACTGACCTAAATCTTGAATAACCATATCAGAGGTATCCTTGGGTATAAATTGAACCAAAGCTGTTGATAGTATCTTGATTCTTGGAGCCTTTGTGAAAAAGGATTTATGCATGAGTACTAAGTGCTGCTGATATGGACATGAATGAACCAATCAAACCACAATACACACAAGCTCAACCTGGAGCATGCCCAAACCTGATCCTCCTGATATGATATGAGATCAAATATTATCTTGCATGTGGAGATAATGATTTCTCGAGCAATGCAAGGTACATATGAATCTGGTAGGTCCAATCTCTATCCCACTTGCTGCAGTGCAGATGATGATGAAATGCAGTGTTTTTATATTGGATGAAACTCATGATTAGGTGTTGAGTGAAATGTGCTGTATTGGTATTAAAATGTTCAAATTGATTTTATGGGTTTACCTTTACTGTTCCTTTGAACTGACCCCAATCACATCATCTTTAATTTGGTTCGACTGCTTAACATAATCTCAAGCTTCTAAAATGTTTAAATTCATTTGACCATCAATCCATCAATCCATCGAATCGAGCTCAGCAATCCATTCAGAGAGACCAAGTGAGCAATCTTGACTCTTTATTAAGCTACACTCAGCTTGACTCATCTTGTGGTCCATGGAACTTCAGAATGGTAAGTGTGATTCATTTGATTATCTGATCGCTACTTTATGTACTTCAAAGTTCAAACTGATCACCTTTGATTCTCTCATAGACCTTTACTTTTCCAATTCAATCTCCAATCTTGAAAACACTCCTGAAGCTCAGCCATCACTTCGAACTATTCGATCGCTTCCTCAACGTCGTAACAAACGTCCTCGTCTGAATCATATCGAATCTCCTCCGCCTCCTCCCGAAAGCTCTAGTCCTACCGAAGCTAGCCGTAGCGAAAGCCCAGTCACACCACCTACCAGACTCCTTCCATTCCATAGTCCACGCACCAAAGAAGCTATTGCTACTTTAACTGATTCAGTTGCAGCCTTCAACATTCGTCGTTCATCTCGCAAACCAATGACTTCTGAAATCGTCCGATTGGCAAGTCCACTCGATCTTCCTGATGGAAGTGATCACTACTCCTATGGTGCTCCCCGTTTGGAAATCGGCTCATGCTTAGAAGAGTATGAAAACCATCAAGTCGGACAGCTTGCCAACGGGGTCGATGAAGAGGACGAAGAGGATGCAGAGGATGCACCGGAGGAAGATCAACAAGTTGAGGACGAAGTAGACGAAGCGGATCAAGATTTCAGTGGTTATGCTTTCTTATCCGCTGGTCACCCCAAGCAGACTTCATCTACAAATCAGTCTAGTCTAGCAGATCAACCCAATGCTAACAGAAAGAAACGCAAAGTCCCGAGCACTGTTGTCATACCACTCGCTCATCCAGTCATACAATACGGTTTAGAGTATGAACTCAGGCCTGCCAATGTCTCTTCACCATATACATTACCTCATACAATGGCACATACTACTCCGGCCTTTGGTCAACTACTACGAGCCGCCCAATTGGAAGGTGAGGGTGGGGAGTATGATGATGCTGAGGAGGAGGAGGAAGACGTTTCTGCATCAACTACGCCAGTAGATTTCACGAACCCAGTCACACTTGCTAAAGGTGATTCATCCGTCTACATCCCCTTTCATTTGGTCTTCATTCATTCGTATGTCTTCATGATTTCCTGTGGGACTTTGCTTTACTTGATGGGGTTCGATGCGGATCAGCCTCAATGGCTGTTTCAAAATGATCTTCCGCCCGAACTTGTTGTCACTATATCATCACCCTCATTCTTGCGAATGAAACAAAGTTTGAAAACATCATGCACTACTATCCTGCTCATATTTATTGTGTCAAAGGAACAATATGAACCACTGATGTGCTCCTGTTCCTCTGATTACCTTCCGTAGCTCTCTCTTCCCATCATGTCAAAATGATGAAGAAGCCAATAAGCTCCCCTCGTCATTATGGTCGCCAGCTTCACAAACTTGCACTTTCACGATTGCTCATCCGCTCATCACCAGGCCCGAGTTCCTCATCCCATCTCGGATCTATCAGTACTCCAGATCAGAGTACGAAAACTCCCAAGAAGACTAAATCCCCAAGCTTAACAGCCCGAAACAATTCAGCCTCCAAACGTACCCCCAATCGCAAAACTCCATTACGCCCTAAACCGAAGGCACCACTCTCTAAGCTCAAGATGCCTGTGCTACCAAATCTTTATGACCCTTCCCTCCCCCTCGAAGTAGCCTACCCAACTACTGTAGACCCGGCTCGGTTGACTAAGTTAAGGTCTCATTCTAATCGCGAGCAAGTTGAAGAAAACCACTCTCCCAGATTTGAAGTCTTTCCTCGCCCTTCCTCCGTTGATCAAAGTCGGCGTCCAAGTTTGACTATGCCAAATCATGCAAATGAAAGTGAAGATGGATCGGACGGTCATAGTCTGCGTGGCGAATTTTCATTTCGTTTGGAAATTGCCGAGATCAATCATAGGCTGGTTGCCTTGCATATTGCAATCTCAGACGAGAGGAAAACCAGAGAAGCCCAAATCAAGGAGGCTATGAAGATAGCAATGGAGCAGCAACATGATCTTAGACAGCACATTCGTCGGTCTGATACAGCGAAGCTCTCACTTGGAGATGCTGAGGGTCGCTCTGATCAGCGTTCAATCACGGTAGGGAAAGACTCTATCAAGGGTGAAACGACGCCGATGAAAAGTTCTGGCCTTACCTCAAACAATCGACGTTCAAAGTCCCACATGTCACAGAGGCCACTTACTTCTAACGTTGACCACGGGCCTAGTGGTCCTCCTCCTTCCGAGCCACCTCCACCTCTGCCATCCGGTCCTCATACCAACTCATCATCGGCTAATCTGTCATTGAATAATCCTAACGGTCGAATTCCAGAGCCTTCGCCCAAGAAAAATGGAAAAAAGGGCAAGAAGAAGCGATCTGCTCATGCCAACGCCAACAACATTCACCATCGAGATAATTATGTCCCATCAAGGCTTCCAACAACTCATCAGCAGACCACAACCGTTGCAGGTCAAGGTGTGCTGGGTACCGAGTTAGCCACTATGGACCTTCTTGCAAAAGACTACGATCCTACCGGTACCAGATCGTCCCTGCATCCATTTATAGACCCTAACTTGAGTGTTTTACGTGAAGGTGACACGGAGACCAGTCCTAGCGCTAATAATGGTAGTCATAGTCAATTAGGATCATCAGCCATTGCTAAATTTTTCGTAGAACCCGATGAATGGATCTGTGGATTTTGTGAGTATGAACTTTGGTTTGGAGAAGAACTTTCATTAATCAAAGTGATCAAGAATCGAAAGATGATCCTTCGACGACGGAAAAGAGCAAAAGAAAGAGCCGCAAGAGCAGCTGCTGGAATCAAAAACCCATCTAATCCTGGTACTGGTCCTACCAATTCATCTGGAAACAATGGTCTTGCTTCTTCTTCGTCTTCTGGTACTAATAATAATAAAAATATTGTCAACCCAGTTCATTCTAATAATCCATCAATCCCGCCTCCACCACCGCCACCACCTACCTCTTCTCCTGCTAGTCCTTAGAAATTTAGTGTAATTTTTTTTGCATTTGAAGTGATGGACTTAACAATCATTACTTCTGTTGTTTAGTAAAAAATATATACGTCTTGCAAACTCGTTTGAATGTTTTCTAGTACACCTATCGTACTGACCCTGACCCTGAACCAAAGTTTTGTTTTGTTTTCCAATTCTTTAAATGACTATCTTTCATTATTTACATATATACACTAGAAATCTTTATCAATCATCATGTTCTTTTTTTTTACAATTTTCTTTTATTTGATTGTTTTCTTCTTTTTTCTTTGTCTACAAATAGATCTCTACAAACTACAATGGGACAATACATTTTATTTTTCAAAATCAAGACCAAAGAAAAATAAACACATTCTATTTTTCTTGTTTGCTTTTTGTTTTGTTTTTGTTTTTCTATTTTATTCCTAAAAGAAAAAGTTCTTTTTAGATTTCTTTTATTCATATATAAAAAACATATCTTACTACAAGAAACTCTTTTAGTCTATAAGATCATTTTTTTTTCTTTTGCACTTCTCTCTTTTACATTTCAAAATTTATTTTAACTCTTAAACTGTTTTTGTTTTTGTTTGAATTCTTTTTCTTTTTCTTTTTGCTGTAGCCTAGCTTATCCAGCATTCTGTATGCTGTAATTTGCAAGTTTTCTTTGTTTTTTCCATTGACTTGGTTCATGATTTGGTTTTCTGTGAAGGGTTAAGAGTACAGAAGTATACATGTTTAGTGGGTTTGATGGTTTGGACATTTTTATGCTTCAAGTGTTGTCAAATGTATGATGGGGTCAAGGGAATTTGAGAGTCATCATTGTTAGATTGATCATAGCTTGTCACCCAGTATTGAGAATGAACATTTTGATTCTTTTGTGACTGAAGATGGTCAAGAAGATTATGTGATTGCCATCATGGCATTGTAGTGTTGGAACCCAATACATTGCTCAATATTCAATGTCATTGTTCTTATTGTTTCTCTGTTTAATCATCATTCTTTATTTGCTTACTACATAAACCATGCACTTTGCTTGAAATACTTGCTGTCAACCTTTTGTCTAGTCTAAACTAACCACAACATCTATCCTTGATTCTAGTTTATCAAATCTTGATTTGAGGAAGTTTCTTTTCTTTTTCACAATTTATCAACCTTCCTCATTAACCAAACAATCATCCCAATAGACTATATATTTTCTCCTGCTAGGATATTTGACAGATATGTGTGTTGTATTTGATCTGATCAGGGATCTGAGATCCTTTTAGGTCATGAGCCACGGCTCTACACTTTTCTGAATCATCAACAAAAATTCCACTAGAGTTTTAAACTCAGTCTCTTGGCTAGAGAACCTGTTCCTTTGAACTCAAAATGCTACTCTCAGAACTCTAGTACTCTAGGTTCTCACCAGTGTGTTGTATTGATCCAACTCAAACTTTCAACTTCAAGATCCATAAAATCAATCATAACAACTCAATCCCAAACTTCACAGTTTTCCCCACCAACCTTCAATCCAACATGCCAGATACTTTAATTGAATTGGTTCTCAGTCAATCTGAAGCACCATCCCACCCCACAAACTCTGATACACTTACAGGTTCTACCAATAACCCAAACCCCAGTCTCAGATCAGCTTTAACTAATCTTTGTTGGAATTCCAAGACATCATCTCAAAATGCATCCCAACTCTTCGGTTCCAGACTCTTTGTTCCTCATGGCCCAAATTCTCAAACTCACCAACATTAACAAGATAGATTGTGGACTAGGTCTCAAGAAAAGCTGTGGAAGCCTGTCAAGCAAGACACCTCCCTCTCTGAATTGTATCTCAAGGATCTAGGGAAAGTGGAAAACCTTGAGTCCAAAGGAGCAGATCACTCAAAATCATCTGTGTTACTGTTCCTGCCAACCAATTACCTCTCATCCAAGGAATTGAAGACCCAAAGAAATCCTACAACACTCCAGTCAATCAGGTCTCTCAAGACATTGGTTTGAAAGTTGCAGCTCTCTTTGCCAAGGTTGCCACAATTTGCTACTTGGGCAGCAAGTCTGTCACTTCTTTTTTGGACAGAATAAATGCCCTCCACACCCAGCTTGCTGAAACTACATCTGCCAAGTCAGCTTTGAAGATCAGCAAAAGCTTCTTGCTGGTTTTCTTCTCCTAAGTTTCCCAGGATAACAATTTGGCACTATTTGTGTTCAAAGTTTTGGTGATTTGAAGACTTTGACAACAACAAAATTAACTTCTTGCCTCCAAACCAAGTTGGCACTCACTACTGTCAACAACACCGTTAAGAATGTTTGAGTTTCTTGGAATCAAGTATAATTTATATAGAAGAGGAGAACTAAGAGTGGGCACAATAGCACAATGACAACATCCTCCTACACAAGATCTAAGAGAATGATTCTGCCCTCAAACAACCATCATAAATAATTAGAAAGATCAAAGATAACAAAGAAGAAACTATAAGATGAGTACCTGGTATTGTCACACATATTGATTGGTATAAGCTATCACTGCCAGCATTAAAGAGGTTCCTTGATGGGAATTAGCACTAGGCTGGGAACATTTTTGAGAGTAGAATGGGTCATGAAACCATCTCGCAGTGGCCATCTGAGCAATACAGCATATGTTACATATGTGCAAACATCTGAGTGAATACTTAGCTATCATCTACATATAGCGCCGCTCAGTTACCTGCTCATCTGGTTGAGAAATTCACATGTAATATTTTCTGGAACTTTGTTACAATTGCAACAAACAGCCCAAAAAATTGACTACATATATCACAATGGCTACTGAGGAATACTTATGAAGATATTTAGCAGTAACAAATGGGGAATTTGGTTCCTGAGACCCATATTACCACCCGGTAATCTCTTTAATGCTGGCAGTGTATCTATAATTGGATACCTGATCTCTGGGACTACAAGGGATAGTCTATCACAATTCAAACATAACCACAGTCAAAAAAACAACATTGATACGAGTAATAAATCACATCTCATCTAAACTTAACAAAGTACCACACTATAATTATGGTATAGGGCTTGGTTAGAAAACAAGAAGAAACAAAACAACTTGATATCCGGGTTGTGAGATGTGGGTAGCGGGAGCAGGAGCAGGAGGTCTTGAAGGGTTTTTGATAATTTTCAAGACCGCCTGCTTTCCGTTTGATTTCTTATAGACACTTGACACTTGTACAAATTATTACCTTGGGACTGAACCACCGTTCAGTCAAACATTTTTGGTAACCCTGGGTGACCACCGGATTCTAATAGGGGGCACTCTCAGGTTTTATTTGCGGGCACTTTTTTGTAGCCCCCAAAAACATAAGTAAACAAGATATGTGTGACTACCTTTTAGTGGAATAATTTCACGTGAGTCATGTAAATGATTTGATTGTACTAATATTGATGGCATTGATCAAAGTGATTGAATTGAATGACTTGAGCAATGCTTGATCAAAATGAGAATGACTTGATCAAATTGATTGAGTTGAATCATAGAGATTTGATTTGAGAGTTTGATATCAATGCCAGAGCATCATTGGAATGTCCAGGTTGTGTTTGTGTTGTGTTCAAGGACACAATACCATTGTACATTTTTACCCCAATGACCTTGTTCATCATTGAAAATGGAGTGCTGGTTTCAGTGATGGGTGATAAAGAAGAAGTTAGGTCTTTGAGTTTAGGATAAGGTACTGTGAGGATTTTTCGTAAGCATAAAAATTTTTGTTGAGTAAGTGATTTAATATCATGTGATAAGTTTCTTCAGTCTTGAAGTAAAATTTAAATTTGTGAATGATGTCATAAAATTCATCTTCGTCTTGCATCTTGATGAGTTGAGGTTTCGCTGTTTTGAAGCATCGCACTATAATTCTGTTATTGTGGAGAGGAAAATTGCTTGCCAGCTGTTTCGTGCAAAAGGGAATTGAGTGAAATAATTATCAAACTCACATTGCGGGGGTGTTAGCGCATGAAATTCATGCACACCCCCTTGTCACGTGTCCTAGCTTTCCCCAAGGGCCTCCATTACCGCTCAATGAGGATGTTTTCGGACCTGACAAAGCCGCCAATGCGACTGCAAGTGAATGTTCCTCTACGTCCTCTTCGTACGAGTCCAACCGTCTCGAATGTCTACAGTTATTTTGGAAAGAAACAAGCTTGCCAACCATTTCTGAATTAGAAGAAGAGGGGGAACTATCGCACTCACATTGCGGGGGTGCTAATGCGTCAATTTTGATGCACACCCCCTCGTCACTTTTCGTAGCGTGCCCCTTGGGCTCCTGTCGAGGACCTGCGGGGATTTTTTCCGGACGTGACGAGACCAAATCTATGGCCGCAATGCTGGTAGGTAAGGCTTCACGGAGTCCATCGCGGTATAGCTTGAGTTTGGAGATGTGAAACACTGGGTGAGTCGAATCATTTGGTCGAAGGTGTAACCTGAAATCCCGACCAGAGTTCAATACCTCAAGGACCTCGTATGGACCATCATAACGAGCCCGGAGTTTGCCAGTAACGCGACCCTTGCCGCCTACGATTTGTTGGCGATCAGTACTGTCAACTAATACCCAGTCTCCGACTTCGAAAGGTGTGCCTTCTCGGCGTCTTCGATTATACTGAGACGCTTGCTCAACCCTATTGTACCACAACCTGTCCCTCCAGATCGCCCATTCATTTTCACGGCGTTCGATCCAGTGTCGTACGTCTTCGTTATCCTCAGCTAATGGATGTTGAACCGGAAATAAACGCGGTATGCGACCGTAGACGTAGTGGAACGGCGAGACGCCGGTCGAGACGTTCATGGCCGAATTGATGGCAAACTCTGCCGACGGGAGCGACTGATACCACTTACCGTGCTTGTCTGCTACAAGGTGGCGCAGGATTTGACCTATAGTCTTATTCGAGCGCTCGCTGCGACCGTCCGCTTGCGGGTGATACGACGTGGAGAGTTGCATCCTTACCCCCAAGAGCTCGTGTAGGCGCTTCCAGAACTTGGATGTCCATGCCTTGTCACGGTCTCCGATGATCGATTCGGGTAGGCCGAAGATGCATGACCACGCGGCAAAGAGTCTGGTAGCGGTACGTTCGGCAGTGTCCTTCTGGCTTGCAGGGATGAGACGCACGAACCCAGTCAGCCGGCATGTACAGGAGAGGATCATATCATACCCAGCAACTTTTGGAAACGGGCCGATAAAGTCGATGCCAATAGATTGCATTGGCTGATTGGGCACTGCTGAGCATTGAAGCTTCCCCGTTGTTGATGTGGTGCGTGCTTTATTTCGTTGGCATGAGTCGCAAGACTGAAGATGTCCTTCTACGTCTTTTGCCATTCCAGGCCAAAAGAAGGTGGTCCGCAGGGTCGTTAGTGTCTTTAGTACCCCCAGGTGTCCCAAAGCTGAGTGAGCTTGGTCCATGAAGTCTCGTCGTAAGTTACCGAACCGGGGAATAACCAGGCGCCCGTCAAGGTACATGAGCCCATCCTTTAGGATGCAGTCCTCACGTAACGGAAGAACCTTGCGCAGTTTGATGCAAAAGACGTCGTGCTGGTAACCCTCTTGAATTTCTTTAAGTTCTGAATCCTGCAAAGACCCGCGTACCTCACAAACAGAGATATCCTCTCGGCGTGATAACGCGTCTGCCACCGAGTTGTCTTGGCCTCGCAGATACTTGAAGTCCAAGTCAAATTGGGACAGAGTCTCCAACCATCTCGCTTGACGTCGGCTGAGATTGCGCTGGGTAAGAAGTGTCGTGAGAGAGTGATGATCCGACATCACATTCACCCGCATGCCCAGAAGTAGGAGTCGCCATTTGTTCAGTGCGTTTATAACTGCCAAGAGCTCTTGTTCATGGACCGGGTAGTTCTTCTCTTCCGGGTTCATTGTACGGCTCTCATAAGCTATGGGCGAAGCTGTCTCCCATCTCAAACCTTGAAATAAGGCTGCGCCTAAGCCGTCACCGCTCGCGTCAGTGAACAACCACAGAGGTTCCTTCGAGTCATAATCCAAGTTCCGGAGGACAGGTAATGTCGTGATCAGCCTTTTGATGTTGCTGAAGGCTTGTTCTTCTTTCTCACCCCATTGGAAAGGTTTGCCTTTCAAGGATGTGCTGGTCAGTGGGGTCAAAGTTCCTACGTAGTGTGAGAGTCCGTCAATAAATTTTTTCATCCATTGGACGGTACCTAAGAACTTTAGCAGTTGTTTGGAGCTTGAGGGCAAAGACCATTTTGAAATCTTCTCTACCTTCTCGTCATCCGGACAAATTCCTGCCTCGCTGATGTTGTGACCCAGGAATTTGATTTCTCGTCGAAATAACTTGCTCTTCTTGACTGAGCAGAATAACTTAGCTGACCGCAACCGTTCCAGGACCTGTCTCAAATGAATTTCATGCTCTTCTACCGTCTGAGAAAAAATGACTATGTCATCTATATAGACAACACAAATCTTCCCCACTAATTCACCCAGGATTTCCTCATTCCGTGCTTGATGTGTTGCCGGACCATTTGTAAGTCCCATGGGCATGACAGTCCATTCATATAATCCCCAGGGAGTTTTCACCGCCGTCAGCGGGATGTCCTCTTCCCTCATCCTGTCTTGAAAGAAAGAGTTCACTGCGTCCGCCACCTCCCTTCTCGACGTCAAGAAGGGTAGAATGTCTTGATTTGGTTCAACTTTGTTCCAACTTTATTGCGGGTTAGTTCCGCTACTGAGTATCCCACTCAGCATAGACTGAGAGATGCATGAGTGATTGATCAGAAGTCATTGAGCCTCAGGGAATTCCTCAGACATTAGATTCTCAGCCTCAGGATATTCCTTTGTTTTCTATTATGATCCAACCCTTTTGACCAACACATGAACTCAAGTTCAAGTTGATCAACTCGATTCATCACCGTCACCTAAAAAATCCTTCATGAAATCAAATCGATCAAAAGAATACCTAAACCAAAACAATTAATTAATCAAATTCCAACCTTTCTTTGCAAATCTCAAAATACTTTCTTATTAAAACTTTTTTTATAAATAACAACGCGCCAAGAAAGTTTTAGTGAACCAAATTTAACAATGGGCATCATTATCTTTTCTTAGACACGCGTTCTGGATTGCACTTTAAAGTAAAAGGGAACAAAGACCCCGGTCTTCAACATTTTAAGTCTTCCTTGCCCCTCCGAGCCCGCTTACACTCCACCAATCACACAAATTTGTGCGACCGACGGCGGGATGTCACATAGGGACTCTGGCGCATCGTCTCTTCCGGCAGATACCAATCCAGGATTTTATGAGATGTCAACAAATGAAAAAGTGCATGAACAAATGAACTTAGACCAACCACGGGTTGGTTTACCTCAGCTACCAGTGTACAAACATAGTATCTTTCATAGAGTTATTAAAGATTTTATGGTCCAAAGTATGGATGATTCTTTAACTTCAATAGTATCAAACTGTCATCAAGTTCTGATCTTGTCTTCATCTTGGGGGCGGGGAAATAGGTGGCGATTTTTTGAATTCGGATGGGACAGGTTCTACTTCGATTTATGGTCAAAAATTTGAAGATGAAAATTTCGAATTGAAACATGAAACTGCTGGACTCCTTTCAATGGTTAGCAAAAAAGACAAACCAATGAAATTCACATCGAGTTATGAAAAAAACTGATCTTGATCTTTACTTATTGATTTCCATTAGGCAAACTCTGGACCTAATACCAATGGTTGTCAAGTAAGCAAACACGCGTTTCAAACTTCAATTCGCTCTGATCAAATTTAAGCCGTTATTGACTCAAAATTCTCTCATGTAGTTTTTCATTACTTCTGCAGCTTGTGATTTTTTAGATCATAACCATGTTGTTTTTGGGAAAGTATTGGATTCAGATGGACTTTTAGTAATGAGAAAGATCAAAAATGTACCTACTGGTCCGAATAATCGACCTAAATTGACAGTCAAAGTTACTGGTTTGTTTATCTTTTTACTCTTTTGCTTTTTAATTCACAGAATTGAATCTTATGACATTTTTTGATTTACTTATTTGCAGAGTGCGGTGGAATGTGACTGGTTAATAAAGAATTCATTACACTTTCACACTTAGATGACCCACAAGGATTCAACAAGAATTGCCTCACTTGGCCAGTTGGGTTATACATTAAATCACTCATATAAGATTGTATTACAGCAACAGTGATGAGTCCATAAATTCAAATCTTGTATTATTTTGTTAGCATTATCAAATTGTTGCAAGCTCCTCTTTGCACACCATATCATAGCTAGTCAAGATACCCTAAGTCTTTCGTGCAACACTATATCATAGTACATACAACCAATTGTAAGCTGCAATTTCAGCTTTTGAAAAGAGATAGAAATGATTAACTCACCATAGAGTTATCTAGATTAGAAAAGCAATCAAGTAGTTGTTTGCATTTCATGATTCACGGTTATTTGCGGCTCTGATTCAGGAGCTAGTACAGGAAGTGTGTCCAGTTGCGATGGAGTGATCGTGGGTTGATCTCCGGGATCTCTGTAGAAGGTGGCTTCAAAGAATCTGATGCGCTGGCGACTTGATTGTTAGCATTTGGTGATTTTCGTCGTGGCGTGTCTGAAAGAATCACCTCTGGTTTCGGAGGATGACTTAAGCTTGAAAGAATCGACTCTGATAGTTCGAGTAAAGATGTAAACTCATCAGAAGGTTTTTTGATTTTCAAGTCACCATATATTTCTACTCTTAATGAATGTTCTAGCATTGGTAAAACATGTTTTGTCCATAAATCAATCGATCTACAATTTCTCGAAGTTGATCAGATGAAGCTGATCCTCGATGATCTTCTTTCATTATACTTTTAAGGTGTTCAGAGTTACTTGTAAATGTTGAATGAAGAGGACTAGGTGGTGGAAGACTTAAGGTAAGCTTTCTTAATTCTTCATTGATGGTTGTAAGGATTTGAAGTTGATAAGATGAGAGTTTGGAATACGATTCTATGATTGGTAAGAGTCTTAATTCGTTAAGAGCAATGAGTTGACTGTTCAGAAATCTTGCCAAGGGTGGAACGAATGTGAGAAGATGTGATGGTAGTCAGCTCGGTGAAGTTGATGGTGGGTTTGTAGTCAAATCTATTGTTAATACTTGTCGTAGGGTATCTGGAGCAATTAAACAATGTTCAAGAGGTTGTGTAGAGGGTGGGTGTAACGATTTTCGACGAGGTTGAAATGCGGCTTGTTTGAAGGAAGACGAAGTTGGGGTTTGAATTAGGATTGGCTTTAAATCCGATTGAAATTGTTCAAGACCTGATTCCATTCTTAGTTTAATGATGTCTTCTAATGTGTTAATAAAAGTAGGGTCTTATCGCACTAGTGAAATCCATACCCCGTTTTGCAAATGCAGCTGCACAGTATGAAGTGAGTTTTATAAAAGAGGATAGAGTAGAGATTGTCACGAGTAGTTTAACATGATGAGTCAGAGTAGAAATTAAGAGATGTGTGGCTTGAGTAGCAAAAAAGTTTAATGGTGAAACTGAATCTTTGAAAAAAGCAGGCGAAGATCCTCCAGTAGAATTCGAGAGATGTTGATCAGGATTGATTTTGAGAGTTGAGGTGTCCGAGTTTGTCGATTTCAAAAAGATTTTATAATATATCGAAATCGTATCACCCACCAACTCACGCCAAATCTCGAGCCATTTACGTAAAAACTTTAAACGATCTTCATTGTGTATTGAAGTGAAGCATCTGAGAATTGATCAAGATGAAGTGGATTAGAAGTAGAAGATAATGCTGAAGGTGAGAAACCAGTTGAGAGTTGAACTTGTTGAAGTGCATTGGCTAAACAAGACCATCGACTTGCCAAAAAAGTGATCCGTAATTCAGGTTTGGTAAGTGATTCGATTGAAGGAGAATCAATTGATTGGGAGAATAGATTTGACATCCTACGCAGAACGCCAATGGTTCGAACAGCTGAAGGAAACTTTAAGCCTCGATCCTTAAGACTATTGATCAAATTATCTCGTAAAGCTTGTAAAGCACGATCGACTTCTAATCTGATTTGATGTAAAACACCACCAGCTGATGGATGACAATCTTGAAGGGACATGGGTTCAAAGCTTTTGTAGTGTACTTGTAGAGAAACTCTCCGATCATAGTCTGTGTAATGGCGTGAATGGCATTGGGATCGGATGAAACTGAAGTGGATTGATTGAAGGAATTAGCAATTGGATCTGCAATATTACCAGCCTCACTCGTTCGGTCTGTTCAATCTGAGGTTACAGAATGACCACGAGATCTCTGACTCAGACGATCAGATGAGCCTTGACCTAGAGCGGTATGGTTGGGTGTGTTGGCTCGAGATCTGTGCTTTTTGCTGGCGTATTTCTTAGGTACATGTAAGTTTGCCACCCCGAATTGGCCCATTTCATCAACTTCAGATACATCTGATTCGTTGAATGAATTGTTAGATTGCGCGAGGTTGATCCCATTCTTGATCTGACTATTTGAAGCATTAGGTATAGTTCCACCACGTACTAGAGTTGATTGTTTGAACTGAGTAAAGGCCAGGTACGTCGTAAGTAACTTCATCTCGTTCGCAATGCATCCTTCGGAGGAATATTGAATGAATGGGGTCCAAGGGGGGGGACGTTTAGTTGAAGAGAATCAGGCGGCACGCTGATGCGCAGGCCTGAGCTGTCCAGGTTTCCAAATAGCTTAGGCTGCTTAGGGTTGCTTAGGGTTGCTGAGGTTTTGAATGAGTGGAAGAAACAATTTTTTTGAAAAGACCTTTCTCGCACCAAAGTCCAACCATTCTACCCTTCTCGACGTCGAGAAGGGAGGTGGTGGACGCAGTGGTTGGTTTGGTCCACAACAGACCAAATCTTGCCAGTTGCTACCAAGCGTACTGATTCATCTACATTGGGCAAAGGTGCTCTGTCTTTGACCGTGTACTTGTTCAGAGTACGGTAATCACACACCCACCGTGGTAATTCAGTGGGATCTTTCTTGGGGATTATTAAAGACGGGGATGCATACTGGCTTTGAGACCGTCGAATCCTACCAGCCTTCAGATGCTGGTCAATCAGCCTTCTCCAAGATTCACGGTGCTTTTGAGGATACCCAAATTGTTTCTTGTTAATGATCACATTCGGGTCCGTCAAGATGATTTTATGTCGTACTTGTCGTTTCACATCCGGCAGACCGTCCGGGAATGTTTCATCCGGCGGCTCGCCTTCCTCCACCGGAGGAAGTTCTGCCGGGAATAGATCTTCAAAGTCTTTAAAGACTGCTGCTTCTCGGTCATTCAACTCTTGTGCCTTCGAAATCTTGTCAAGATTTTCAATGGCACACAACAAGCGATTCAATTCTGATTTCATTCCTTTTTCATAAAAAACTTTCCCACTGGGTTCATGTAAAACACAACGCCTGTGAAGCGATACATCTAATTTAAATTTTGAAAGAAAAGGCGACCCAAGGATCATGTCGTAAGTTGAGCTGAGAGGTGCCAGTTTGAAGAATACTGCTCCAAAACGCATACTGGGTTGATCGCATTTTAGGTTAGCCATAGCGAACTCCTTCAGGACCAAAGGAGTTCCTTCTGTTGAGATAGCTAGGCGTACCTCTACTGGGGACACCAAAGGCCTTCGGGTGATTTTTAATTCATTCGCCATGTTGTCTGACAGGAGGTTCGTTCCCGCTCCTGAATCGATGAGGGCCCGAACAGTTTTACCATTACACATCAGCTCTAGGATGATGGGCAAGACAGATGTTGAAGGTACACACCTCAGTTGCCCCTCCCCCAATTCTTCAGTCTGGGTGCTTTGAAATCGAATTGCCTCCTCGTACGCGGCAATGTCTTCTGCTAGCATGTCTGGGAAGGTCTCAATTGCCGCAACTCGAGAGGTCGTCGTTACAGCCGGAGGTCGACCTGCTGGTCGATGAGTTGGAGCTCCCGGTGTTGCAGTAGCGAGTGTTGAAACAGCCGCGCGGCGAGGTCTGGGACCTGGGTTGAAATCCGGTGGGATTGACAAGAATCGCGGATTCTTCTTCGTACAGTTGAGATTATTGCACTTCTCTTTGCAGGTCGCGCAAATGCCTGACTGACGAAGGTACTCATGGTACCTCCAGGCGTTGTCTGCTCGGTCTTCGTCCGAACGCTGACGGGGAGCTGGAGTAGATTTGAACGACGTCGTTGCTGGAGGTCCGTTATTGGTAGTAACAGAAGGCGTCTTCGATCTGACAGAAGGGTCTGGGACCAGTCGGCTATGGATGAGGAATCGCCAGATACCGTCCGCTGCATCTTTGAACTTCGGAAAGGAGAAAGGTTTGGTCTCTAACCGTCCTTCACGGTGAATCATGTCTCGGAAAAGTTGAGGAGCCCCCCACGTGATGTACTGAGCCAGTTGATGGTCGCTGAATTGGCCAAAGGGTTTGACTAGACGGTGTAATGATTGTGCTCGTGCTACATACTGGTCAAAAGTTTCGCCTGACTTGATTTCTAGACGTCGTAGGGAATCCTCGGTGTCCGTTCGCCAAGCGTGAGGCAACGTACCCATGGCCATCATGTCCATAGCGCCTTCCCAGGATTGTAGCTTCAATTCGTCCCGATTACTTTGATACCACGAGGACATTTCTTCATTGTTCAGTAGAGCACCCAATAATTTGAGTCTCTCCCGGTCCTCTACGACGTTCTTGATATCGAACGTCTCCTCAATCAAGGTTCGCCAGTGAAAAAGATCCCCGGGCTTTCCAAACTTTCCTGTAAACTTTGGTAAGCCGCTTAGGTAAGCCGCTTAGTTTGACTTGATCAGCGGTGGTTGAGGTAGGTCTAGTCGCAGCTGGTGGTTGCGACGGTAAGATCGGGTCAGATCGATAAGGCCTGTCCGTCGTGGAAGCCTGATTACCGGGGTGATGGGCTGGTGAGTAGATAGTAGACAGCGGTGACGGGTGAGCTGGGCTGCTAACAAGAACTGCAGGTGTTGACTGTAGCGGGGTAGGACGAGATGTGGATTCGCGCGTTGGGTTTTCATCCGCCCAGCCCACTCTCTGATGGGTGGTTGGGTGTTCCGTCGATTGGCCTTCGTGCTCGTCTCGAGTGGCCGGCTGCTGTGATTGTGCAGTTGCTGATGCGACTTGTTGTCCTCTAGGTAACGGAGTAGGTGAAGTCGGGGTAGTATTGATGTAACGGCTGAAGGCCTGAGAGTTACCGGTCTGGTTGGCATCTCGTTGAGTCGCCGTCGCTGGTTCTTGTTGCAGCAATTGAGATCTTTCTGACAGAAGTTCTCTCACCAACTTTTGTAGATCAGCGGTTTCTTGACGTGACTGGTTAAGCTGATCCGTTTGGTGTTCTAGCCTCGCCACTTGAGCTCGTAATACTCGCACCGTCTCGGTTTCCTCTTCACCAGTCATTGTGGTGGTTGGCTCGCACGTCTCAGGTAAGTTTGGCAAGGTGCTACCGGATGGGTTCGGTCGTGGGGTGTCTTGAGGCAGGTAGCCTGGCGGGTGTGGTGTATTCTGAGGGCCCAGTAGTTTTCGAAAGTGCAAGTCGAGGACTGTCTTTTCAGGCGCTGGTGGTGAGATCTCAATCGGGGAAAACAGTAGCTTGGTTGGTTCTGATCCAGTGGTTTCGTGGTCGATACTTTGTCGGTAGGACGAGGCGTACACTACTCGATCCGAGAGAGCGGCTGGTGATACCGATGCACTCGCTTCAGGTCTCCACGTGTAGTTTGGAGCACGAGGGGGTGTTGGGCTTCCGATACCTGCTGGTATTGTCGCTTTCGCTTTTTCCTTCCTTGCTTGACGGAGTAAAGTGTCCGGATCGTCGAGGTAATTGTCAGGTTTCAGAGACAAGGGACCTGACATTCGATTCGTGGTGGCGTACAGGCAGTACTGTGATGATACCGTTAACAACGGAGCGGGGTAATTGGCAGATTGACTGTTGGCAGGACTTGGCAGAAAAGGATCCCTCGACGGGATTGCTGATGACAGGTGACAGACTAGAACCGATAGGCAGATTATCCCGAAGGATAGGGCAGATTGTAGATTGAGTGGTAAAATGAAAAAAATTGTTGTGTAGTTTTGAAGTGATCAACTTAAAAAAAGTGTAAGGTTCGTGTGGGAACCTTCACTGAGGGTCCGGAATAGAGTTCCGGCACGACTTCTCGAGAGAGCAGTAAGTTGGAACTTCGGTTTATTATTAAATCTAGCTCCGAAAAGTCCAAGATAGGCTCTCTGAGGAGTCAGTAACACTCTAAAAGAGAAAGAGAAAATAAGAGAAATAAGAGAAACAACAAAAGTAATCAAAACTCACCTAGCTCCGAAAAGTCCAAGATAGGCTCTCTGAGGAGTGAGGAACTTTCCGAAGCCAGGAGTTGGAGAGTAAAGGTGAAGTGAGGTCTGCCTAATCCCATGATCCAATCCCATGCCTGCCCGTCTCTATGTGTACTCCTTACAAACCCTCCAAGCTCCACCTCCTGATAGTGCCAGCAAGGAATGAGACAAATGGATTCAAAGAGCGAAACAGTCACCTTGGCAACACATGGTCCTCATACGACAACGACGAGGAAGACATCTTTCATGATCGAATTTTCTTTCCACTTGGATATTTGTCATGCGGGTGGGAATTACCACCAGCTGAACCACAATCCGAACCCCTAACGGCCGAAGATATTGAAAAGTACCTACCGATATATAGACGCCTAGTCAATACTGACAAAGTAGCAAAAGATCTGGGCCAACAAAAATTTGGGCCTCACCTACCCACAGCTCGCCAAAATAAGGGAATCACCAAGGTCCGAAGGATTGATCACGAGGTACGACTTGTACTTGTACTATTCACATACAAACTTCAGCTGACAGTATGTCCTCCCACCAGCTCCAGATTCTGAAAATACGCTATGGCATGGATTACTCCCTTATGGCTTCCTCGTGGTCACCGGACACCAAAAACCGCAAGGCGCAGTGGAGTCACGAGAGTTCATCATGCAATGACTGGATTGTACTCAGTAATGGCACCTGGCACCTCCTTGAAAAATTTGTGCGCCAGGTCACACAGTCTGACTCAGACATCCGTCCCAAAAACGCCAAGAAGGTCCAGCCTAGCAATGAGATAAAAGGACAGCTCATTGCTGCATTGAACTCGCAAGTTGGTACGTTTATTTTCACTCAACTTAACTACATCATCACAAAGGAGTATTACTAACAAGGTATCATCACAGAAAAATACCTTCAACCACCCTTATCCCACCTGGACTGCCACCCCAAGACCGCAAACCCCCACGTTGCACTTGAGAATAGGGTATTCGAAGGTGGCATCAAGCTTCGCGTCGTACAAGCACCACAGAGTCAAATGACTGATCTTATCCTATCAACCGAGTTGCAGAAGATGACGCTTTCAACTCATAAGCTATGGTTGGCCGATATTCAGGCTGGACATTACACGGTTGTCCAAGCAGCGGCTTCAGGACTTACGGCGGCAGAAGCAGCGCTTGATGATGAGCCTATTGAAGATGGCAAACATTCAATCACCACGCAGTCATTAGAAAGTAAGGTCGGAAGGGTTGTCAAACCAGCGGCTTCAGGTCTTACGGCGGCAGAAGCGGCGCTTGATGATGAACCTGTTGAAACAGAAGAAGGTGCCATCATGACTCAATCCTTATCCTTAGGAATCACTGAAGCATAACACTCAGCTAGCTGACTCAATCATCAAAGACGTTCCTGAAAAATTTTCACTTTTGTTCAAAAATTGGTCTCTGTGACTTGATGCAGTTACAATTTCCTTGCTATCTCTGCCGCTCTTGTATTGTATTGTCTGCGTTTCTAGAGTGAAATTCAATGATGATTGAGTCCCCTCCAATGTGAGCGAAAATGAGTCTTACAAGATTGGCATCAAATCTCAAGGAGACACAAATCTTCTGCATCACAAAGCTCATTACAGGTGCAACATGATGAAACAAACATGTGCAACTTCACCCCAACATTTACCTTACCAAGTTCACGAAATTATTTGTGAATTTTGTGAACCGTGCTCTAATTACCAAAATATAAGAAGAGAAAGTTCACAAGGACTTCACAAAGCTTCCACTACAAGCTTCACAAGTGTACTTTTGTACTTTTCATAGTTCACAGTCAGTGACGAAGTTCATCACAAACTTCACAATCATGCATCACCATTTCACAAATAAGAGACCACGCTTGATTGTGATCTGTGTGAACCTGCAGCTTCACAATGTTCACACCCCTGCTTCACAATTTAAACAAAGTTCACAACCAAGCTAGAAAATTTTGTGACAAAGTTTACCTCACAGGTGAACTTCACATCCAATTTCACAACTTCACAAAGTTCACAAAGTTCACAACCACAACTAGACCAACATCCACAATCAATTCACAATTCATTGTGAACTGCATGAAGCGTTCACAATTTTTACTTCACAACTTCACAAAGCTCACAATCACAATTTGATCAAGATCTACAGTCAAAAGTTCACAATTAATTGTGAACTGTGTGAAACCCGCACTCCACATTGTTCACAATGTTCACAATGTTCACAATCAAGCGTCAGAATTTTTACCAAATTTACAAGACTTCACAAGTGATGATGAGGTGTGAACCCACAACTTCACAAAGTCACAAAGTTCACAATCAGGCTTCTCAATTTGTACAAGTTCAACAGTTTAAGTTTGAAAGACATCAATTGTGACGTTTGTGACGTTTGTGAACCTTCCTTCAATTCACATTCCCCGTTCACAATCACCAACCGCACAACAGATGTACCTCTGGGCTGGGCAAAGGTGTGAAGCGAAGTTCAATTGGATTGCATATCTTTGTCTTGGTCAATATTGAGAGCATCATCAGCATCTTCATCAGCATCATCATCCCCCTGCTCATCATGGTGCCCTTCTAGTACATCATCATCATCACCTTCATCTCCATTATTGTCTTCATCATCACCCCCCTCTCCTACAATTGTCACTCTTTGCGTCATACCCTCCCATTCAGCAAGACTTTCTTTGAACATACTTCGCCACTTTGTACACTTATCCCGATCAACTTCCTCGCTACAGCCCAGTGGGGGGGTTGTCAAGCTAACCAAAATGCATAACTTGGTTTGCCACCTTACCCATAGACGACAGGCTCGCTGCACAAGTGTGGCATGCAGAGCCTGCATGGTCTCTTTGGATACAGCCCAAATGGGAACAAGGCCTATAAATCGATGAGGAAGTTCAGGCTTCACTATATGTGTACATCAAAAAAAATTCATACCTTGCTGGATTTCATCCCGAAGCACGTTGATTTTCTCCTGGAACGCGAGGGCCCAGTTCATCATCTGCCGCGCTTCCTTTGCTATTTGACGGAGCTCCTCCTCGCATCGTTGTACGTCTAGATACGCTTCAATCCCATCCTTTGTTCGCGTGTCTACTGCCCAGGGTTCTCAAGGGTGGGTGAGACCACCAAAATCAAAGAATGAATCAGTTATCTCCATCTGTTCCACCTCCTTTAGTGTTGGTGTGGGCAGTAAAACATCCGGCGTGAATTTTTGATTTTAATCCCGTGCTAGTCGATTGTAAGTAGTGTGCTTCCTTCTCAGCTCAGCGTTTTTCAATACTCTTAGATTGTTCATTTTTGCTTGGACATTAGTCCCTGGGTGAAGGGTGGAAAAAAACGTGACCGTTTAATGCTAAAGAGTGTGAACAAAGCTTGTCTTTAACCCGACTCACCTCGTGCTGTGCCAGAATGCCTGCGATGCTCAATGACACCACTTTTGGCCACTACAAGACGGCCCTTGGCCACCTGGATCTTGACCAATGGCTTGGCGCGATCATCTACAGAAATATATTCGTGGTCAACCTCAAATGAATGTTATCTGACGTGAAATAAGACCCACCATCAGTTCCAGTCAGCTCTTGGAATTCAACATGTCCTAATTTTTCAGTGATATCTTCCATAGCTTCTTCCAAATGCACCATAGTATTTGGCAAAGACAGCATGGCCTGTCTCTTACGACCACATCGCTTTGACTTTTTTTTCCTGCGCAAAGCAGTGATTCTATCTCTGAAATGCATGATTCAACCTTCATTAGCCATTCTGCCCATATTGCTGAAGATGGTAGAATACAAGAGACTTACTGAGCTGCAATCAGTTTTTCTTCGAGCTCAACCAGTTCACCCAGCTTTTCTAGGTAGTCCGCACTGGTTTGACTCAAGGCCTGGCTCTGCAGTTTTTTTTTGCGACACCACTGTTCCTCAAAGTAGGCAACGTTTAACCCATGCGCACTTTTGAGGTGGGCTAATTTGTCTTTGGCCAACTTCAACTTACACTACACCAAATGACATCTTCACCCAGGGGTATAGAAAAGTAGTGTGGGCATAGAAAACTATGGTTAAAGTACTCTTCTATATCCATAGAGATAGTATCATCTACGCCTAGACAAACCATTCTGTTCTATACCCACAGATGAAAATATTCACATGACCACAAGGACTGTATATATAAATCTAGACTCAAAGCCCTTCTTGAGTCTTGTCCCATGGGAAAGCATGGTCCATCAGTCATATTGTACATATGTAGAGAGTGTCTGTCAATTTGTGTAAGATTGTGCATACACTGCAAAGAGAATGAATTTTACAAGGTGAAAAATGATTGCATATGACCAAAATGATTGATAATGCAGAATTAATGCAGAATAATGCAGAATTAATGCAGAATTAATCATTTTGTAGATTAAATGTAATCTTTTTTCACCTTGGAAAACTACATTATCTTCACAGTGCATACATACTCATATACAATGCTGAACATGGTTGAAGATCTCTTGTATCAGCATAGAATTGTATTTTGGGGTAAAAATATCAAAAAACAGAAAATTGAGATTCTGTGCACTGTAACACTGCCTTTGGGTCCCAATACATACAGCTGAGTCAGCGCAAAGAAAATACTCAATTTCTCAATCTCAAATATTGTACATAGGTGTATCAAAAGCATTGTTCATTGGTATAGAAAAGTACCCTTTTCTATACCCCCGGGTAAAGATGTCATTTGTTGTAGTGTTATAGGAATAAGTTTATCAGATTAGGTATTGATGATTGGAATCCAATGATCAAAACTAACACTAAGGATAGGTGAGATAGGTGATACATTTTGTGAGACATGATTAGAATGTGAATTCTGAGTGATCAGATCAAAGTTTGTAATATGACGTAAGCCCAAGTTAGGTATCATTGTATCTGATGATATACAAGTTGATCAGTGTTGATTGATAAAAGAAAAATGATACTCATCTGATTTTTTAATGAGAGGTGGGCTCAAGATTGAATTAAGATGATCATCAAAATGAGTAAGGTCATGAGTTTGGGTTTGATTAGTTGAACATCTATTGAAATTGAGCTGGATTGGTATGGGTGAACAAGGTTAAATTTGATGATTTGATGAGCTTGGGTTTGGGTTCTCTTTGTTTTGGGAGAGAATTTGTGAATTATTTGCTATTGATTTTGATTGATTTAAACAGTACAATGATTCAGTACAAGTAATCATCATTGAGAACTGGTTAATAGAGATTGATTTTGGAAATGGACGTACAAAATGTCTTGGAGTTTATCCATCATCCCGTGCTGATTCCTCTCCTTCAACTTCTTAGCTTTGGCAGCTTGGCCCACCTCATTGTTTCCATGTTGCGTGTGTTTGAGTGAGGGCAATGCTGAGCAAAATTGTGAAGTTACAAATCCAAAATTTTGAAAACCTGTTGTTTGTACATATATACACATGCACTGGAATTGATCCGCAGTCTCTCCTCCAATTTTAGGATCACCTTGTTTGCTGTGTTAAGAAAGCAAAAGAACAAAAAACGCAAGCGAAAAACTGAATCAACAGAAAGATGCGGAAGAATCAGGCACTTCTTCTTACCCATTTTTTTCTACACAGTAGATTATGGGAAGTTGGTGCAAAAGGCAATCCTAAATTTCCCCTACTAAAAATCTCAAGGAACCACGCCAAAAGTTCAGGGTAAGGAGTAAGTCCTGTCAATGTATACTACTTACATCATCATATGACTACAAGATACATCTTTACATATTTGCTCCTGCGTATTTCAAATCATTTCATTAATTATATCAATTTAACTCTATGCTTATACTTAGATTCATGCTTGTACTGTTTCATATATATTCTATTGTTCTCCAGAGCCTGTTGTTGTTTGGGCGTTGATTCTCTTTCATTCATCTCTCAAACACTGTCCTTAGCGCATCACTCTTATTCTTCTCTTTATCCATACACTTAGAGTGCTGACTATTGCGTACAGGTTATTATACAATCAATATGAAATACATAGTTGATTCTCTTTCATTCATCTCTCAAACACTGTCCTTAGCACATCACTCTTATTCTTATCTTTATTCATACACTTAGAGTGCTGACTATTGCGTACAGCTGTTTTGTGATTCATTAAGTCCCTTGTGCCTTGATCATTGCTTCCTATGTATAAAACCCGGCACAAAGGGACTTAGTTAAGTTTGGTGTATAAGTATCAATTGTGATTTATCCAAACTAATTATTGGAGTAAGTGTTTTGTAATTATTTCATCATTGGTTTATCAAAGGTAATTCTCCTCCTCTTTTCATGTTGCCTAATCATTTCTGAATATGATATATTTGCTTTTTTCAATTGGACACTTCAACATTTACCATGGCTGCTAATGCCTGCTCAACACCAGGTGTTCTGTCTTGGAATATAACCCTTTGAACTGGCAAAATAAATCACTCAATGCACTGTGCATAATTTGGGAGCACTTCCTAGAATCAACAAATTGGGGAAAAAAATTGATGCTCATGTACAATCCACAATTACATATATAAATGTGTTTTGTGAAGGAAGGCTGTCAGGTACAAACATGTGGAGAATCAGATTTCATAAAGGACAATGAAACATAATGTATATGTATATTTATAATTATCAAAGATATTTATGATTTGGTGTTACAATTTGTAACATAGTATTTTTTTCTATGTTTTTTTAAATCTCAAAACTCAGTCAATGTACATGATGAACATTAGTAGACTAGATATTCTTGGTGGGGAAATATAGGAGCGGTTTTGTAAAGATTTATGATGTCATATGACATCATGAATGTTTACAGTGGTATTACATGTTTTGTTGGTAAATGACCCATAAAATGACCCATATTGTTTTGAAAACAATGGAAAACATCTTGAAAAAATCTTGGAGTCATGAGATGCATTGGCCTGCCAGTGAGTCAGACTAGTAGTTGAGGGCTGTTTTCAGAGACACCAGGCAGTTGTTTGTGGCATGAGGCAAAAATTTGCTTGTTAAAAACAACAAAGGAAGTATTGCAAGGTTTGCATGTGAATTTGGTTCCAGGTTTTGGGTTGTGCCAACATAATTTGGGACATTGGACTTGTACTTGCTGGTTCTGCATCCTCATGAATCTTGCTTCTTTAGGTTGGGAGAGTCAGGCACCTGGAGTTGCCAGAGGTTCCAAGACACCAGCTGGAAGGTCAATTGCTTGCCAGATTACAAAGGTTGCAAGTACTGAGAAGATGGTTCAGGGGGTAGGGGTAACTTCATCAAAAACATTGAGAGGCAATGCTAAAAGGAATAAAAAATAAACCATTACAGATATATTGAATAAAACAAATGATACAGGATCAGGGAGATGTTTTATTTGAGGCTGGAAGGGTCAAGAATTGCCCTGTGGCAGGGTGATCATGCTTGTACTTGGAGCATGAGGATGGTTGATTTTGCTGAGAGATCTATTCACGGGAGAACAATTGGACCAGTGAGGTGAGCATCACCAGATGAGTTCAAGCATGACATGGAACTTGGAAGTACTGGCTGAGGGTGGGTGTTGACCAGACCAAGATCTTTCAAAAAAGGGACTGGTGTGAAGGTTGGTAGAAAAAACAAAGAGGACTGTAAGGAAGATGTAGGGGCAAAGTTTAAAGCCAATTGCGGACTGCGTCACCTGAGGGGTCATTGCGGGAGGGATCAGGCCAATGGGGACAGTCATATGTCTTGCAGGTTGCTGAAAAGCAGGTGTGCAAGGCAAATAGCCCAGAGTGGGTGGATGAAAGGGGTATGGTGGGGGTATGTTTGGCATAAAATCAAGTCAACCTTGGAGCTGTGCTGCTGGGGTGGTGTTTGACAAGATCCTGCTGGGAGAAATGATGTTTACATTTTTTTTGACACCGGAAATCAAGAACTTACCAATTACTGGCCATACTTTGAGCTATCAGGTCCTGCTAGTTGCACTTGTACATATCCTGTGGTGGGGATTGTATGTTGTTGATTCTGTTTTTGGCTGGTCTATGATAAGCATGAAAGAAATTGATATCAGTGAAAAAAATTAACAGGATGATGGGAAAGGGCTGAGCATTGGGAGCTTTCTGATTAACAAAGGTCCAAGACTTAGATAGTGTGATTATCAAAAAGTGGGACAAGTAATTCCTTGTCTGCTGGTGATATTGATAGGAATGCTTCTTGTATTTATGGGAGTCTGGCAAGCAATCAAGTTGTGGTTTCAAGATACAATGTTTGTTGGTGCTTGCTGGATGCAACTGTTGATTGAATCATTGACCAATCATCCAAATTTTCAATGAAAAAATGGAGCATGGGGTGGTGTTGAGTGATTGGACAAAATTTTGGATGAGGCTGATGCTGATAAATTTGGGTAGTTGACTGAATGTAGCTGCCAAACAAAAACAGGATGGGACATCTGGTTTTTGGTTGAGCTTCTGACCTAGGCTAAAGCTCTGGAATAGTATGGAAAGGACCCCGGATAGCTCCTATAAAGCATACCGACGAAAAAACACCAAATATTCAGTCCTTCATACCTGAATTTGAGGGTCTGGAGGGCCAAGAATACCTCTTTCGTTGGTAACATTTTGAATGAAAACTACCAAAATTTGCCAAAAAAATCCTCGCAAGTCCTTAACACTCAAAAATAGCCTAGGAAGGCCTAGAAAAGCTACAAAATTTCCCATTCATTCCTCCGATGTCGCTATGATCCAATGCCAACGAGGTCAAAACATACTTATTTCGTCGCTTACATCGCCAAAATTTCAAACCAAAAAGATACCTTTTTGGTCGGTACCTTTAATAGAAGCTATCCGGGGTCCTGTCTGGAATACACAACCACCCACATAGCCCTGTATTTGCTGTATCTGGGTTGTGCCATGTTATAGTGCTTATCCCTAAAAACAAGGAAATGTAGCATGGGGTTGTGCCCCAAATATTGAAATTTGAAAAGCACAGAAAAACTATTGATTGTTCCAACAAAATATAGAAACAGAGTTCTCAATCTCATGATTCCAAAACCACCTTTGAAGAAAGGTGAGTGTTGGCAGAGGGGATAGGTTTTGGGGATCTGATTTGATTTCCTTATTTTCAGGGGTAAGCACTATACAAAAATTCAAAAAAGATTTTTAATAATGACACAAATTCTTAGAACTATTGGGACAGTTGTATGTGACTTTCAATTTTCAGTATAAGTGTTGCATGACTATCCATTGTTGGATCAAAATTTGTGCATGGCTAGCATTCTCTACAGTCACAGGGAATATGTGAGAGAGTGAAACCAAGCCATAATCACCTCTCCAGCTGCCACACAAGTATCCACTGCTCATTTCACATGGATCATCCAGAGATGAGTGTGCTCCCACCTCAACCTCATTTGGAAGATTTTACCTGCCTTGTAGGCTCCTTCTAGAATGTGTGGTGAAGGTCAATCAAGCTTCAATATGGAGAGATCATGGAGGCGGACATGACCACAAGAGGATCCCATGATTATTATAAGCAACACCTTCAGTGGTCACACAATTGTCACCCTGCTTTCCCTTGATGCTCAATAGCAAAAATAATAGTGTCAAAAAATATATTTGAAATCCTATCAATCCATAACAGCAGTGTCCCTTTCCCCCATTGTAACTGGTTGGCCACCCCAGCAGCCTCCAGTGGTTTTCCCTCATGTGCCAAACCCAAGTTACACATTCATCTCATTACTATGATCTGTGCATACAAAATCCCCACAAAAGCAATCAAGGTGGATGTAAATAATCACTAGAATGAGGTATTACAAAAAAGAAAAGATGAACAAAAAAGTACAGTTTTCTAAATTTTTCTGTGAAATTCAAAGTGGGGCTGAGTGGGTTCCTTTTCCTTGACGAATCTTTGGGAGGGGCCTAGCCAAAATTTGTTGCCAGAATCTGTTCTTCCACAAAATCTGGTCATGCTAGTGGCAGCCTCAGTTCCAACATCCTAAGGTCTCAATCCATGTCCACACACGGTTAGGTGTGTTGCTAGGTAAGTGGATAAATGTTAAGATATTACATCTTTTCACAACTGGTTCAACCAAGGGGTGTGAATTCACCATATTGGGGAGGCTCAACTTGAACTCGCTTCTCAGATTATCCGAATTGTCAAACTTACTGAATTGCCTTGTGTCACTTTTGCAAAAGTTATGTAGGTCATGTCACAAGAGGGTCAAATTTCCAAAGTCTTTTGAATAAACTCAATGGAAGGGATGCCATGACATTCTCATCATACTTTTTACAATTTATGGCGTTCAAACATGCGCAAAAAATTTGCAAGTTGCGAGAAAGTTGTGTGCAAGTTCTTTTAAACATCTTGCATAGAACTTGGACAAAACTTGCAGACTTAAGAAAGTTATGTGTGAACCTAGGCTTCCCCGCTTCAAGGACTCAGTTTGCCCTTGATGAGAAAGGGTAAATACATACAGCAGGGGGTTGTCGGATCTTGCACGGATCTTGCACATCGGTTTTGCAAATTTCTTGCACATGTTTGAACGCCATAATTGTATGAGAATGTGACATGACCTCACTTTTCCATACAAACTTTAAGTGACACAGGACAATTCCAGATAATTCCCTGTGAGTTCTGGGTGACTTTACATTTCATATTCCACATATTTCATATGTCTGCTTGAGCAAGATGTTCATCGTGTGATAGCTAATATTGTGATCCCAGTATATACATTAAACTCAACTAAGTCCCTCGCTGACTCTCGCACGCTTCGAGCGCAGCGAGGGACTTATGACTCCCAAGCACATTTTTGCCTGTGAGGGAAATGAAATTTGGCAGGGAAAAACTTCTCTCCTTGTGAAACGTTTTCCCCTATTTGTGAAATTTCTTGGTCCAAAGAATTTTTTTCTTCGCCTACCTGAGCCGCTTCGATCTATCAAAACAAATCCGAGGAAATCGAGGAACCCTTCCTCTATGGGCTCCTGAAGTTTCACGTTTGAGGGAAATTTCTGGGACTTTGTCTTGTTTAAGCCGTCATATGTAATTGCTACAAGTGGATACAGTCGGAAATTACACCAAAAGCTGGAACTTGAGGAGCCCTTAGAGGGAGGTTTCCTCGGTTTCCTCGGTTTTTTTTTCGATGGTTCAAAGGGCCTCATAGAGGCGAACATATTATTTCTTTGGCTCAAGGATTTTCACAAATAGATGAAAAAGATTTATAAGGACACCAATTTCCACCAGCCAAAAGGCAATCCCCTCACAGGCGAAAATGTGCTTGGGAGTCATAAGTCCCTCGCTGCGCTCGAAGCGTGCGAGACTCAGCGAGGGACTTAGTTGAGTTTATATATACATAAGACACCTCGGCGTACTGTATCCAACTACTTGAAGTAGTGTAAAAACGTGTATGATACTGCCATTACCAGTGGTGCGTCTCTCATCTCGAACCGTCTCACACATCTTGCCTTTTCGGTCCCCCAACTTATGCTGACCCGAGAACTTTTTTGAATTTCAAGGTACACAACTTAGCCGCTTAAGGCTTAAGAATATGTAACTGGTGGAATATGTAACTGCTACATATGTATGTCAGTCAGAGCCTTCCACGTTCCAAATTCCCCCTCAACTCAGCGTCGTCTTCAATCTACAAATCTTTTGCATCACCCACTCACAAAACCTATCGATTCAATCTAACCTGCTGTCGGTGTTGATTGGCCCACACGTTGTTGGCTTCTCGCTACGAACGTCAGGGCCATTTGTCCCGCTGCATGGTCAACATCATTCACAACTCGAACTACACTCGAAATTCACGGGCCATCTACAGCTTACTCATTCAAGTGATTCAATCCTCAACCTCTCCTCACTCTCGCGATGGTTAAGAATCATGGTCTTTCTGGGTTCAATGCGGATATGTTTGGCCACGGAAAAAAACGGTCCCGAAGAATCAAAAAATCCCCCTCACCTGACATGAACCGTGAAAAAGCGTTGAAGATCAGTCAATCTCTTGGTATATTGAGGGATTCAGAAAATCCTCCCCCGCCTCCCTCTCCCGAACAAGACGATAACGACGAAAACAACTGGCAAGATGTAGATGACGGCGGTGTTGGTGTTGATAGCCAAATCAGGCCGGACTCTCCAGGTGATCAGTATGCTCGCCATCAAAAGTCACTCCGACGTGCAGAAGCCCGAGCTAAGGTCCAGCAAAGGTGGAAGGCACTAGAAGCTCAACTCACTGCATCGTACCTTTACCTTCAACACTACACCCGCCATTGGACCTCCCAGCCCTCGTTTAACTCATATCTTTCTGATGAGATTCAATGTCAATGTCCCCCTGCAAAACTTCGACAACGACCCATTGATCTGATTGACCTTCTGAGTTGGTTTGATTTTTTCGTCATTTCACTTTCTTTTCATTGACTGATGTCTCGCGTCTTTAACTAGGCCACATCAGCAAACACCCGGTCACATTCTGTGAATGTGTACCTGATGTTGTCCGTTTACTTCATGTGGGTTATATATCCGGCTCGCCTCAACATCCTCGCACTGCTTTCTCTGTCCGACTTGTGCAATTCCACCACCACCTCTGGAACAACACAGTTGTATCAACTACGGGATTTATTGATGCGCTGATGGATTTTCTTGATGAACAATGCGCTTCAAGATTGAAACCTCAACAAGTCAGAGGGACTTCCACGAAGAACTTCAATCGTATTCTCAGACATCCTTTTACTCAGGCAATCGACATACATCGCCAAATTCTCTTGGGCGAGCAAACTCTGTATGAAGAAGGCCTCGAACTAACTCCACTTGATATCTCTGCCGCTCTATGTTGTCGGTGTTTCGGTCCAGCAGAGGCAGAAGTCAAGTTGTCACCCAATGAACCGGACTTTATCATTGCGATGGATGGAAACTTCCAACATCGGCATCAAACCCGCGCCAGTAAGGACTCGCCTCAAGAAGACCAATATCCCGACTCCTTCATTCAACCTAGTAAGCTTGAAAAAGAGGTTGTTGCTTGCCAACAAACTGATGCTCAAGCCCATAACATCAAGGTACGTATTCCTGCCTTTGTTTGATCTCCAGTTGTTGGTCTTTACTAACGCTGAGCTGAATTCTTTCAATTTCAGACCTCCTGTTCTGATTCCCACACCGCTGCAAATGATGTTCGTAATAGTTCATCATGGGATAGGTGTGATGACACAGGTTTGTTCGCGGCTGCTTGTCGTCATGATGCACCTCTCTACTTTGTCAATATCTATCAGAGTGGTGAAAAGTGAGCTTTCCTTATATGTGCATGTTGAGTAATGAAAGAAGCTCAGGACTGACACATCCTTCTCATATTTAGACTGTATTATCCTGTGGCAATACTCAAAAAGCTTCGAGAATTGTACCCTGACCATTTTATAGGCATACTCTATGACATCGGCTGTCACTTTATGTTGTATTATGATGTTTGATGATCTAGCCTGAGACTCAATAGGCCGCTCGATCGATCGAGCGTATAGATTTTGGTATCTGTTTGGTTTAACTGATTCAATCAGAGATGCTTACCTGTCCCTACCTACCTTTGCAACATCTTCTAGGTAGCCTTTGTTGTTGACACCATGGAAAATAGCAGTTTAGATGAATAAGTTTTTGATTTCATCGGTCGTTGTTCACCATTATGATTTGCTTTGTTCAAGTAAATCACATTGGGGTGCTGTAATAGTCCTCGATCATCTGTTCTTGAGTTCCCAACTTACAGATCATTACCTCTGACAACCTTGTTCCTCAGGTATCTTTGCCTCCGTTCTGATCTTACATTCTGATTATATTTCTGATGCTCTTTTCGGGCTTGCTTGTCTGATTCTGATTTGGTCCAATCTTGATTTTGTCCGATTATATTCTATGGTTTGGTCTGTTCTCTTCTATTGTTTCTTGTGCCAGTCCGATTTCCTTCACATAAATGTAGGCTTTATCTTTATCCATGATTGCTCACATAATCTCAACCTACCTATCTCTACAAAAAGGGATAGGTAAGTTGAGATGAGAAAGGGGTGTAGAAAAGACCACAAAATGTGCACAATTCCACAACTTGCTCAGTTTTTGCCTGATGCTGATGGGCAAATATCAAAAGTTGTTGATAGGAAAATTACAAGGATAGTTTGATAACATCATTTTTGTAAAATCCCAGTTTTTGATGCTCAGGTTGGGGTTTTGATGAGTTTCCCGGGTGGTGTGAAGGCCACAAAATGATCATAACTCACTCAGTTTGTGCCCAATCTTTATGGTCTGAAAATGAGAGTTGTTGGAAATATAATTATAAGGACAGTTTAATATTACCAGTTTTGTATATCATCACTTCTTGATGGTCAAATTGAGGATTTGGTGATATTCTGAGGGACCGTAAATGTCACAAAACGTCCATATCTCACTCAATTTTGGTGCAAACTTGACACTTCCATAATGAAAGTTGTTTGAAATTGAATTTCATTTTCCATTTAATAAGAACTTCCACTCAAAAAATGCCTTCTTCTCACCGCTTTGGCCATTTAAAGTTTTAACACATGTTTTTATATGAGTATATCTCAGCCAAAATTTGTCTGTTGATGTCAGGAGCAGTTCCATTGAATTCCTGAGTGTTTTTTAGGGGGGGTTTATTATTGAAGTTTTAGTCCAAAGTCACTTTGAAATTTCATCAAAATTTTGGCACAAGATTGCATATATCTGCACACTTTACACTTTGTGTTTACCTTGTTGGTAATAAGGACAACTTTTCTCACAACTTCCTCACACAGTGCCCGTGGGCAGCGACCTCGACGTCGAGGTCCCAACTTTCGTGTAGTTTCTCTCACAAGAACAAGTTGTTTGTTACACAAGTGTCTGAGAAACACAAACAAAGGAAGCATCTACTCAGAGCTGAACAATACCAGCCCAACCCTAGCTCAAAGTCGTTCAGCTCATGAGCAAAAACCACGACACCAAGACGAATAGAGTATCATCAGTACTTCATTACCGTCAAACACCTTTGTTTTTCTACGTATGCTATGTAACATGTACTCTGCTTCTGGTCGGTTTCCCTGAGGCTGAAGCTGTGTACTATGTACTACTAGTATTGTTACGTCGATTCAACATGTATCTTCACGAGCAGATACCCAAATAGTGCCTTTCGTGCCTGGTTTCATTCGGTGCTCCCCGAGGTACTCTTGAAGAGGGAAACCTGGGTCTTCCTAGAATGATATGAACAGGAATGGGGGACGTTTCACTGGTTCAACACAATCTCATACCATCAATTAACTCAAACTTAAGAAACCAATCATCAAATTTTAACATATTCGACTCAAATCCAATCAAAAGAAACTCATAATATGCACCATGAATCAAAGCTCGTCTACGGATTGCTGTTTCAAACCCACCTTTTCTTCTTATACCTGGTTTATTTCATTTATCGATTAATTTTGGATCTTATTTAGCTTCAAAACTTCAACGTGAGCTTTTCTTCTCAATCATTCAATCTGCTTATTTTTTCAAAATTTGGAGATATTGGTCTTTGCTTGGTGATTAGCTAAATAACCCAAAAGTATGTCACATCATAAATTATTATTGGGTCTATAGTTTATTTTCAATTGAAACCCGATTTGTGTATATCAAATTTATTCATTCTTATTAAACTCAATCACCACGCCATTTACATTGATATCTAAAGTGATCGCTTTCTCAAATGGAGTCTTTTTAAACGAGTTTTGACTGCGAAGATAGAGGGGATCCTTTGTCTTGACGAAAGGGGGGTCAGAGAGTGTGGGCTCATAGCAATACTTTTTCCGTATCAAAAGATGATACTTTTGGATGAAAATGATGTGTGTTTTCTTCTTTTGAATTCTTCTTTCTTTTGTGCTATAATACCGGAAACGATAAGAGTCAGTGTGTACGGTGAAGAAGCTCGTCGTCCAGTCTGTCATACTTTACCGCTACTGTTGGTGGTGATAGATTGAATCATACTTGTTAAAACATTTTATAAGTTTTGTACATTACTTTGTTTCCTGTTCGTATCCTATCATGTAGTAGATGGCTTGAGGATCCCATTTGAGAATGAAAATGGTAAATCAGAAGACGTGCAGAAGATCAGAATCATCAGTTCTTAAGCTATGCACCTTCTTGAGCTGGGCTGTAAGCTGATGGTAGGAATTCTCAATCGTCAAGAATCAGAGCTAATGTATGTAAAACAAGTAAATACTACTTCAATTGCAATTATACATGTATATTTCTCCGATCATCAATAGCTATACAAACTCATAGAATTAGTAGGCTTCTCAGATTTATAGGGCTCGACGTTTTGTGATTTCAAGCCTCAAAGATTCAGAAGATATCAAAAAGTGGAACAAAAACCAAAAAATAGACTGAAATACTTCCAAGTAGGGGACAAGGTCGAGCTTTAGAATTGGAGGGGACTACTTAAATGATTATGTTTGCGTATGTCCAAAGACAACATCCTGAGATATCAACACATCAACAAATCAGCTCTGAGCTCATGCGGACTAGGAATTGAAGTTGGTACTGACTAAGTTCCTCAGGCTGACAATCGAAACAGTCGCTTGAAGTATACCTAAGCTCCCTTCCTTGTTTTTCTTGAGTGCTATATGGCCAATGATATTTTGACTATCAATCACCTGTGGTTCCTCTGTTTGGTCATACACTATTGTGGCGTATAGCTTGGGATGGTTTTTATAAAAGTTCTTGGGTAAGTCTGTTGAGCTCAACGGGGCAAAGGGTGCTACTGAAACGAATGTTGTTGGGATGATAGCTGTACGAAAGTGAGAAATAACATATCCAAAACGATGCTCGCCACAGAGCTCATACTCAATCATACTGTTACCTTCATGAACGGTGTGAACGCTAAAAGTTTTTCCAAGAAGTCGAAGCCGCTTGATGGTTTGAGCTGAATTTGGAAGTCTCTGACTTGATGGAGTAGTGTCATTGTCGAGGTTTGTGAAGTGGCCGTACCTCCCATCTAGGTTACAATTCAAGTATTCCACCCAGCTCTTGTATGTACTCGCATCTAAAGGTTTCTCTACCGTCCACTTTTCATGGGGCGTCCCTGAAAGTCTTTCGATAACTTGAGCCTTGATTGATTGATTGGCTTGACTGAGAAAATTAGGTGCCCTGTCTATCACCGCCTGAAAAAAGCCTCGACGAATGAAAGATGTACACATCGTCTTGTCCAAATTGTCTGTCACGAAATAAGATTTCAGTGATATTCGCGCTAAGGTGTTGAATGTTATGGTACTTACTCAAGTGATAGTTCTTGGGCAGATTAATCAATACACCATTCATTCGTTCCCCTGCCCAACTTGCTGTGTAAGTAGGAGGGCCAAGAAGGCTTGCAATTCGTGGTATATGTTGTGCAATATGAAGATTGGTCTTCACACTGACATCCGGCCAGTGCAACTGTATGTGTGTGCGGTAGTTTTTCAAAGTAGATGCTAACTGAACCCCATCATCGTGGCTGAATTTTCGAGACGCAGTTATATTGGCGATCTCACAAGCCTCTATTATACTTTGACACATTGCTTGGTGATTTAGATTTTCGGAGTGATATTTATCAGGGATGGTAGAAAGAACCATGTATACGGTGTATATCGAGAACCATTCGGAAGCCTTAGGTGTTCCGGCACTCTTCATCCCTACGTTCTTTGGTGGGCGCGTCATCCATGTTGGAGTGACCACACGATCAATTGTTTCTTGTAAGTCAGCAAGGTCAGATAATGTAAATTTCAAGGGAGTTGCTATGTGATTGATACGCTGAGAGGGTGGTTCACATTCATTTGCTGCCATGTTATTTTGTAGCTTAGCACTTCTCTTGTAAGGAACTCGCTGATGCGGACCCCGAATGGTGGAGGCGGAATCTGATCCACTGTTGGGATTTGAATTTTCTTGGTTGACTCTTCGCTGACGGATGACCTTTTTCTTGACCGGGCCAGTGCTAGTGCCAGTGTTTGCTCTGGATGCCAGGCGCATAGACCTCCTGGGTTTTAACTGGGTCGGGACTGATTGATTTTCACCATCAGAGGCAATCTGGAGTTCAGAGTCGCTATACGTAGCAGGAATAGCTGTCCTGCTTCGTTTTATAACATCAAGCCTGTTTGTCGAGTTCCACGAAGACATGTTACGCTTTCTGAGAATTGGAATCCAGTCAGTATCCTGGCTATGAAGGCAGCGCTTATTAACTTACTGAGTTGATCCGCGTATATTTTCAGTGATGGTTGAATCAGAACCTACTGAGATGGATGCCTCGTAACCGCCATCTACTGAAGACTCTCTTTGAGTTGTCGATATGGAAGATCTCGATGTGGAAGCGGATAGCTCTGGATCAGCAAGAGCTGACAAGATTTGGTGACCGTCTCTGGAAATTGGATTGACCGGGGTATTTTCTGTGCATTCTTGACTATCAGAAGGGCCAGGAGAACATCGAGCTTTCAAAGCAGCAGACGCGTGCATTGCCTTCAATTTGTCTCCAGCCTCTATCATCCCAAGACAAGAAGTCGCGTGGTCTGACAGCATTCCTAAGAGGATACAATGCATTACGTCGACGGTGATAAAATCTATAGGCTGCCAATACGGTAGCTCGGAAAGAACAGTCCATCGCAGGCCGAAATTGCGAAAGATCTTGTTTTGCTGTCCGAGGGATGTCGCGTTCTGCCATTCATTCGAATGCTGCTGATGATTCAGCCTTTCAGGCCATTTTTCAATATCGAGTTTGGTGAGATCCGCTCTCAATAGTGCACAGTGTGCGCAGAACATCGTAGCTGAGTGCCCAGCTAAACCAGTCACCTTTCTCATAGCAGGAAGGTCAGCCATTATTGGCCAAATTGCCGCCCGTATTACACGGCCGTTTTGGTGCCTTTGAGTTGATGTAAAGAAGATTCCGCTCCATAATTATTGGAACTGAGATACCAAAGGCTTCAAGAGATGGTTGATTTGTTCCAACTTAGGTTCGTGTGGACCGGGAATTATTGCAAACAGGAAGGTATATTCCGCTTTGTATCGCATGTTGGGTGGTAGATTGAGGCAAATCAAAAGGAGGGTTCCACTGGAGATATGTCGTTTGGCTGATCGTCCGTGGGGGTTGAACCAGTCGCAGTAGAGTCCAAAAACCAGATTACCACTGGTCAATGTGTAGGGTTTGTCTTGATCTCCAAACGTCTTCCAGATTTCGCCATCCCATATATCGGTCATGGTTGAAGCATCAGAAGGCTGTGATCGTAGAAGAGGCGCATCAAGTGAGTCCTCAAAGCCAGGCAAGAACATCATCTTCGCCAACCATGTTTTGAGTGACTGGTAGTGAAAAAGACGGAGCGCCTTTGGTTTCGAGTCAGTTGTGTAAAGTCGTGTGTTACATTTGCTGCGAAGAACCTTTTTAAGTTCTTGTTTCAATTGAGTCGGGTCTTTCAGAAATCGCATTGCATCACAGTGCAGCTTGACGTTTGGCTGTTCTTCAGTGACTGCTGTCCCATGAATAGCAAAACATTCAGGGCAGCAGACCTCGGAAGCTAGATCGACGTCCAGATTAAGCATTTCGTATAACTTTGGAACGGTTGTTGGGATACCTTCCCAGTACCTATGGCCATTATGATTGTTCTCGATTGCGCACTGACGAGCCTGTAATTTAGCCATATGTAGTGCTGACCGGCTTGAACGCTCGCTTGCACCTCTTAATATACTGGACTGGGCGATTTGCAAAAGTGAGATCATTATGGAGGGACGAAGAAGATAGACCTCCTGCATTCGAAAAGCATCGGTACAGAATTTGCTCAAGTGTGAGATTTCGTGGTGACAGGGAGGTTCATCTTGCACATTATCAACCTCGAAAGTGCTTCCTCGACGGCCTCGGCGGTCACGAGAAGACAGGACAAGATCATCATGATAAAGATGATGATTCGTTAAGTTTGTTGAACGACGTATTTGCGGCGTTATATCGCCAGTGCTTAAGGACCTTCGGCGGGCCTGAAGACATTTCCAAATTCCAATCAATTCACAGCTTGATATTTGGTTGCTGATGCATTGAATGTGAATTTTGAGCTTACGTATGATGGTTTTCCTTGGATCCCAATCCTACCAGCGTTTGGTCCCGTACTACTGATACCACGTACATCAGTAGAGTGACCAAGTCTTCCGCGAGAACTAAGACTACTACTGTCGCTAAAATGACGGGGTGGTTGTTGACGAAGCCTGCGAACTTGTAAGTCGTGAATCCTTCCGTTGGTAAGGTTCCTTGCTTTTCCTGAATACGTTACACCTTCGTATTTAAATTTTTCGGCTGAGCACTTCAGCTCAGTACAAGTACACACCAGTAGGGAACCCAATGTGTACGATGAATCCATTAAGATGTTGATCGAATAGGTCTGTAAGCATATGTTGAGATAGTTGGGGAGTGCGTGGATCACGAAGAGTCAAGACAGATTAGTTGAATGAAATGAACAACATACAAATAGTCAAATGGTCTCCTAATGTGTGACAAAGGGAACTGATAAAACCGATGTCGGGCTGCTAGCTACATAGGCTCTGTACAGCTCTGTACTACCGGCTACATACTTTCCTCAATATTCTGTGGTCAAGTCATAGGTACAGATCCATTTAAGCTTCATAGTGTGTGATCTACAAAGGGCTGATTAAAGGTCTGTCAGAATTTAAAATACAATTTCATTTGGACATGTTTTGATCTTCCTCCTCAACAAAATGATTGGAGTGAGAACTTAGAAGTAATCAAAAATATATCACGAGTTTAGGATGAGGTTACAAGGGTGTCTTTTGGTGCTACATGTCTTGTCACAGTGCCCGTTGGATGCGACCTCGACGTCGAGGTCACGACGTTGTCTTCTACTCGACAATTTTCTTTTTTAAAGATGCATTTTAGGTCCTTGACTCTTCATTATCTATGAAGTATTTGCTCGAGTGGGGGTGAAGGTTTCTGGTCATGTCTTGATCATCCAGCAGAAAAAACGAAGTTGGTCGTCAACTTGCAAAGGTGGCAACTTTAACAAATGATGTTCATTGATGATACAACTCACATAGCATAGCGCAGGCTTCTAAGGAGATTGTAGGCAACTTGAAAAAAATATAAAGAATCAAATTTGTATTCACAAGGAAAAAGAAACACACTAAGCAAGAGTAGAAGACAAGATTGAAAATTTATATAAATCAAAATATATACAAAGAAAAAGTGACTGGGAAAGAGTGATAGCCTTGAGATTCAACGTAAGAGAGTGCGAGTGTAAAGATAGTATATGCACCTCTTTATGCAGTTCCGGACTATATGAGAATTAACCTCTTGCTAAGCACTCCAACGCCTTTGGTAACCGCTGACAGAAGGACACAATCGAAAATGAAGTGTTCCTTGCGCCACACCCTCAACATTCTCAATAATATCCTTCATAAACTCATCAATTTTCTCTTTGCAGTTGCATAAGACACAAGCGTTTGGATATGAACCTGTGTAGTTGAAGGCAAAAGGGATATCAGCTTTAGAAACTTAGAAAACATACATGGACCATGAATAAAGAAGTGTAACAGACCATTTGGCTGCTGAATGAAAACTTCGACTTGTGGAGGTTCGGGAGACGATCTTACAACATCAAATGCACCGTCTACCACGACATCAGGAAAGTCTATTTGTCGGAAATCATTTCACTATCAGATTCATCTTTGGAGATACTGTTCTCAAATTTATAAAGAAGTTCAACATACCATTTGGCTGCTCAAAGAAAACTTCCACTTGTGGAGGTCCAGGAGCCGATCTTACAGCATCAAATGCACTGTCTACCATCACATCAGGAGGGTCTATAATCATGGCGTGATCAGATAGGTTGTCGGAAAGCATATAACTATCAGATTCATCTTCGGAGATACTGTTCTCAGATTCGTCCTCGGAAGTCATATTGGTTGCAGATTCGTAGTCAGGGGTCATATTGTTCTCAAATTCGTCCTCAGAGATCATATCGGTTTCAGATTCATCATCAGAAGTCGTATTGTTATCAGACTCGCTGGCGGAATTATTGATTTGTGGACGTTTATGAATTGGTGCCACTGTGACTAAATAAAACATGCAAGGTCAGTGAGCGCATATTCACACACATATTAACATGCGATCAGGGGAAGAATCCTGACGTACCTTTAGGTTTCTCATCAAACTCTTCGACTGCCTGGCGCTCTAGCGAGGCGCTTCCAGGCTCAATTAGCCTCCCTGCTTCCAAGATAGGCTCAGGCGTGTTCGGATCAGCAAGCGTTGGAAAGTATTCGATTTGGTCATGGTGTGACTCGTTCGCCTGGTCTGCCATTGGCATGGCCTCAGATGCGATCACATAAGGCGGAGCCGAGAGGGACGGAGCAGGGTAAGGATCAGCTGGACTCATTGTATGGGTGAGCTTGTGACTGATCGTGATTGAGATGTTGCTTGAAAGCCCTTCAGAAGTTCCAAACATTGAAGTCGGATTCATAGTGGAAATAGTGGCTGTGTTAAGTTGGCTTGTGGTCGTGGCGCTATGCATGTCATCATATGACACCGAGCTCATAATTTCCGCGCTACTTGATATGCCAAAGGTATTGCAAATCGGGAAGTCGATGGTGAATTCATAAGCTGATTGAGTTGAGGAGGTATATTGTGATTGATGCCTGCGACCTCGACGAGCCTCCATTATCTTTTTTAGAAAAATACAGAGTCAGTTCAAGATATGACCACGATCTGAAGGCCACCAACGTACAAGCCCATTGTGTTGCCTTCGATATGCGTTTCTTGAGAGAGCGAAAGAGATTGGTGAAGGCCGTCATTCTTGAAATGATATGTCAGAACTAACTCAAAGCTAGAGAAAATGATGAAAAGCAATAGAAAATATCACAAAAAATTGGTAGGGTACAGGAGGGTAAAGGATGCAACACAGAGGAGAAAGGCTCTAGAAAAATACGTGAATCAATAAGAAATATGATGAAGAGAGTGATGAACGGCTTGTGCAAGAGTGGAGAAGAGAAGAGGGAGAAGGCAAATATATATGAAGAAAATCGACGACGTGATTTTTGACCCTCAGAGGGCTTTGTACTTAGCTTGTGCATCAAGAGCAGAAACGATCAAAGGGAGGTCTTACTGAATCTCGACCAGTGAGAGAAAAACAGATGGATGAAAGATACGGTGAAGATAACGGCCACGATTCTTAAAGGCAAACAGTCACTATTTCAAAAAAAGAAGAATCTTTCGGACAAGGTTCAGATTGTGAAAGGGTAATTACCAGTGATAATGGAAGAACTACGAGCACTAGGGATGGATTCTACAATGGAAGAAAGAAAGATTTGTAGATTCTCCAATCGATATGTAAAAAAAAGAAAAGAATATGCAAAAGATCGAACTGAAAATGTGAGGACTATGGGATATACATAGGGTCCAAAAACGGGAGCCGTACAAGGGGGAGACTATTTGGTACCATTGCTAATTTACAGCTCACATCTTTGTTTGGATTGCGCCTGAGTAAGCACCCGAGCACCGGCTGATGTCATCCGCCCGGCAGCCATGTTTCTCAGAGTTTTTTGAACGGTTCAAGAGTTCTATCTATGATGTTCTCTCAAAGCTATTGTAGTAGCTTGTACACACACTTGAATGCAAGTTTATGATCAAGATATCCTCGAGAGAAGTAAAAACAAATTAGAAAAAGGTGTTTTTCTTGAGGTTTATGACATATTGAAGTGTTATTTTACTTTCCTTCATGCCAAAGAGTATATGTATAGAACTCATTGACTTGACGACGTGAAGGTACATATAAGAGTCATTTTTTGTAAAAATCATTCATGTTTTACATTATTATAGTTGGTCATAAGACATCTCACAATTAGATTGTTTGGATCAAAAGTGCATGAGTTATCCCAATTAAAATTCAAAAAAGATCTAGTTTTCGAAAGAGCCTCTCAAAGATTTTGAAGAGATCTATATAACAATCATCACTGACCATAGTTTTTGAGATCTTTCAACTCCATGAACACTTCGGCTAGTCTGTCTTCACTTTTCTTTTCTTTATTGAAATGGCTAATTATTAATCTCTAATGCAGTTTCGGCCACATCTTTCCTCTGAGGCAAGTCACAGTATGCTCTACACATATCAAGCGAGTTGATGCATGGCTACTATACCGGATCACTTATTTTTAGTCGTAAACATGATTTCCAAATCCATTGAGGCACATTAGATTGTCTTGACCTTTGGTCTCAAAACCACACCGTACAGAGAGGCTCAACAGGGCGATTACAGACGTGATGAAAACAGAAACTTCAGATTGTATGAGTAAAATTTTGAGTAAAGAGATATCTGGTTGTGTACACAGCAGCGGCCAAACGGAAACTTCAAATTGTACGAGTTAAATTTTGAATAAAGCGATCTCTGGTTATATACACAGCAGCGACCAAGATGAGCAGAGAAAATTACATGTATTGATAAATTGCCGAGCTCAGTTCTTAAAATGCATGAGAACTTTCGTTATACGTTCAAAGTGAATATGCATTTCTTCCAACAGACCCTCCATAATTTGATGACAGCTGCATTTCGAAGCTGAATGTGAATGTACAAGACATCAATTGAGGATTTCCATTTGGTAGACCGAGTTTGAGGGGATACTTACAATCACGATCAGAGGTGTTCTCGTATGAGTCGCGCGATGAGGTGGGAGATGGCTGTCCATGATAGTCGGTAGGAGAAGTGGCTGATGTGGGAGCAATTGAAGGAGTCAGGAACTTGAGGGCCGGATCAATGGATTCCTCAACACCCCCAAAGACTGGCCTAGACAAAAGACCACGATTTGAGCCGCGCAATGAGGTGGGAGATGGCTGTCCAGGATAGTCGGTAGGAGAAGTGGCTGATGTGGGAGCAATTGAAGGAGTCAGGAACTTGAGGGCCGGATCAATGGATTCCTCAACACCCCCAAAGACTGGACTAGACAAAAGACCGCGATTATTGTCGGTAGGAGGAGTGGCTAATGTGGGAGCAATTGGAGGAGTCAGGATCTTGAGGGCCGGATCAATGGATTCCTCAACACCCCCGAAGACTGGACTGGTCAAAAGACTGTGGCTGTCCGTGGGTTGATTGATATCTGGGGTGTTGAGGATGCTTCTCTTTCGATTTCGATTGTAAGGGCTCTCTTTGACTAAAAGTAAACACGTCATTTGGGGAAAAAGTCACATATCTTGATGGAGGTTGCATACCTTGAGACCCAAACTCGAGAGCATCTAATACCGGTCTCCTTACACGATTGATGCCAGGTTTAGAATTGGATGGATGAATTGAGAAGATCTGGCTGCCGTTGTCTTCGATCCTGTGTTGCTTGGTTGGCCGGACTACAACAAAAAGGTTGGTTATTGAAGTGCAATCCACATATGTGGCACCAAACTCACGGTCAAAACCCTCAACAATAGAAAGAGATCTACGCCTTTTTAAAGTAGGACTACGAGCTTCATCTGTAGTCACGAATTCGAAAGTTGTTTGTTGTTTGGGAAGTGTGAGAAAAACAGAGACACACATTGAGATTCAAAAAGTGGAATGTCAGCGTTAGAGTACATACTATGCCGCTTAAGAGTTCGAAGTCTGTCAAGTTTGAATCACCTTCTTGAAACATATATATTCCAGCTGGTGGTGACTCCAACATAAGGAACCGGTGCTGTGAGAAGGTGTCCGTAGAGCTATGATCAGACATGACCTCAGACCAATCGGCGGTGTCCATGGTGGCTGATAATGTGTAAATCAACAATCGTAAATCAAAATTAAAGCAGTGAAACATCAAGAACTTACCATTGAGCTCATTTTTAAACTCGGACCACTTGACTGGGTCTGATAGACTGTCGCTTATTGACTGACTATCAGTATTTTGAAACCTAGTCTTTGCGTGTTTTGCTGGGAATTTATTGCTTGTGTCGGTGACTACAGAAAATAACGGAGGCATAAGAACTTCAACACTTCATTTGGAACACCTCAAATGAACAAACCTCCAGAGATGGCGGAGAGGCGTCTTTTGAGACTCGATGAGGTCAATTGGGAACTTGAAGCGGCAATACCTTTGATTAAAAGTCAATCAATTAGTATTCTTTTTGAATGATAATCACATCAGATCTTACAATTGTGAGATGGCTGGGTCATTCTTGTCACTCCCTCATTTAAAATTGAGCCACTACTAGTGTCAAAATTAACATCAGCGAGTGACATCTTTGGAATACAGCTAGGTCGACCAGAGCGATGCGGAATTCGAGAATATACACGGCGCCCATGGTAACTGCCTACGATTTTTGACATGTTAATCAAATAGATAGTTGTTGGACTGTGATTAAATGACAATAAATTGAGAGCTAAAACAAGCAAGAACGAGTTCGCCGGGCTTTGAACGTTGGATATATCCTACTTGTGGAACATGGAGAAAGTTGTTAGGAAGCGTGTAGATGCGATGTTTAAATACAAAAGAATCACACATACCAAGCTCTCTGCCTTGCGATGGTGGTTCAGCAAGAATGTCATGTTGTTTGCGAGGAAGTCGACCGAGATTCGCAGAACAAAGGTCATCATTTGCCCTTCTTGAGTGAACCAGGGACTTGCGGAGTTGTGATTTGCCAATGGGAAAAGGGCCTGCATGCTGATCTCCCACAAGAATGGGCATCAGAATAAAGTCAAGACTGGACAAGAGAAAAGAAGAGAAGGTTGTAAGGGTGAATGACCGTTATTGTAGGTTAGTGTTAGAGGAGTTGAGCGTCTTTGCCACGGTTAGAGTGTGTCTGTGCAGCCCATGTTGAATACAGTGTAGATATGTAGAGAGCAACGGTTTATTCAAAGGGGACTGATGCTAGAATTGTAAGTATCATGCAGGGCTTATGGAAATGATGGACGAATTCAACCTCCACTCATCTGTAGTGGGATTTGAGAGGATTTGAGACGTTTAGAATGTAGAGCTTGTGTTTATGCTGAAGACGTGTTCGAGGATGCTTTGGGGCTGGGCTGAGATCGGGGTTGTGGTAAATACTTTGGCTTGACACCGAAGGACCGGCTATTTCACGGCCCCGCGGGGTGTACGGGGGGCTTTTCGGGTCTTGGCAGTTGTGTCACATCAAATTTGATGTGATCCCCGAGTATAGTTTAAATATGAGATATAAGGGTACATATTTAAATTGATTATATAACGGTATTGGGCTCAATTATTAATTTTGAATGAGAGTGATGTATGTATATGGTATATGAGATATAAGGGTACACTTTTAAATTGATGTAAAGGTATTGAGCTCACTCTCAATTCATGTTCTCAAGTACCCTTATACGTATATTATTTCATTAATTTAATATACACCACTCAAATTCATCACACTTACTACCCTTATATATATATTTAAAGTAATCCCATTTCAAAACATAAAATTCACCATACCCTTATACTCATTTCATTAATTTGTTATACACCACTCAAATTCACCATACCCCTCATTTCATTAATTTGATATACACCACTCAAATTCACCATACCCTTATACGTATATTATTTCATTAATTTAATATACACCACTCAAATTCATCACACTTACTACCCTTATATATATATTTAAAGTTATCCCATTTCAAAACATAAAATTCACCATACCCTTATACTCATTTCATTAATTTGATATACACCACTCAAATTCACCATACCCTTATACGTATATTATTTCATTAATTTAATATACACCACTCAAATTCATCACACTTACTACCCTTATATATATATTTAAAGTTATCCCATTTCAAAACATAAAATTCATCATCCCTTATATTCATTTTCATTTTACACAACTCCACTACTCACCTCTGAACGATGAAACTCAAAATTCATCCTACCAAAGGTATTTTGGGCTAAATCCAGTATTCTGCCCTTATCAATTGATTAATTTTCGAAACACAAAATTCATCATCCCTCTCATCAAAATCAATTCTACACAACTCCACTACTCACCTCTGAATGCATCACATTACCCTTACACACACTCTAGTCTCTACCCTCTGAATTTCAAAACTCAGGTCATACCAGTAAAGGTATTACTAAATTCAGTACTCAAGATTCATTCCCGTACCCTTATTAATTATTCCCGTACCATTATTAATTTAATAGATGCGCTCCACCACTGAAAATTCATTTCACTGCCCTTACATGTATATTCAGAATCCATTCCATCACCCTTATATTGATTCAATACACACATACATACACTTCACCACTCAATTCTAGATTTTGAAATTTCATACACACACTCAGCCACTCACCTCTGAATCAAAAACTCAAAGTTCATTCCAGCTAAATCCAGTACTCCAAATTCACTTACCCTTATATTAATTTAATACATACCCCGAACAATAAAAATCATATCCATCGTGCTTATAATTACATTCAAAATTCATCCCATAACCCTCATTTTGATCCAATACACACATACATACACTTCACCACTCAAGTCTGGATTTCAAAACTCAAATATCCTTATATTAATTTAATTACATGCACTCCACCACTCAAAATTCATCCCAATACATACGCTTCACCACTCAAGTCTAGATTTCAAAACTCAAATACTCATTGCAGTACATACATACTCTTTATGTTTTTCATACACACACCACTCACCTCTGAACTTCGAAACTCAAAGTTCATCCCCGCTAAATCCAGTCCTCGAAATTCACTTACCTTTATATTAATTCAATACAGAACTCCACCAAAATTCATTTCGAGTGGCCTTGTATACATATTCAAAATTCATCCCATTACCTTCATATCAATCAACTATGTATGTACACACATACATACAACTTCACCACCCAAATCTGGTTTTTGAAACTCAAAATTCATTTTAGTACCCGGTATATCGATTATACACACACTCTACCACTCACCTCTGACTGCCAAACCCAAAGTTAATTCCACCAATCAAATATAAATTTTGAAACCCAAAGTCTATTCCAGCAAACGTATTGGGGCAAATTCAGATGTACATACACTCACAGTTTATCCCAGTACCCTATCACCGTAGGAATGGACAGTGCAGTCTTGACCAGCCTTGACCGGGTGCTCAAATTAAACATCCTTCCGCCTTACCTTAACTTTTTCTTCCTATCTAACCTCTTCTTTTTACATTCCCATTCATATAGATAATAGTTGGTCATTCCAAACGTGAGCCGTCCGTGCCCCCTCAAGCCACTAAGCTTTTTGAATTCTTATGAGACATCCTCAACAGACATCAACTCACATATTTCTCACTCAGGCACCTCAACAACGCTCAAAATAGTGGCAATACTCCAATCTCAAGCATGGATCCAGGATTACTACCTTAAACCAATCAACGCACAATTTGCAATCACGCCAGCTTGTTACCACTTTCCATCAACAATATCTCATTCAAATTTATAACTGTATTCAACCGTAACAACTCTGATCAATTTTGTCCCCCCCTTTTACTCTCGTAGATTTCTTGCGAAGAACCAAACACAAGAACTGTATTCAACCGTACCTAATAGTCGTGATTGCTAGAAGGCTTTTTTGCTTTTTCCTTCATGTGCGTTTTCCTTCAAAAGTGTTGTCCAAGTAAGACATAAAAAGGGAACGTATTCTCTTTTGAACATCCACATAGGGCTGACCTTATCGATCTTCTGTGTAGACTTTTCCCGCCGCCGATCAACAAAGACAACCGTTTCTTTCCAATCCCCTCAAACTATTCCGCCAGTGATCAGTTCAAGTTCAACCAACGTCCATCAAGCAAAACAACCATATGTCATTTTCCTTTCTCTCAGAGTGTCCAACTCGCGACTCTTGCTCCCGTTCATCAACAATCACATCTGTTCTTCCAAGTTTCTTTATGCCTTTAAGAAACTGCCAAAAACCTCCGCGGATTTAATGTAGCATGTTTGAAAAATCTAAGATGCAAACCGAAGATGTAAACAATTGTCAGAAGGTCAAGCTTTACGAGTCTTCCATATTTAAGACCTTCGAAGTGACTCGGAAAACTCAAAACTGCTTGCTCCACATCACCCAGCCTTGACCATAATTCACTCAAAATCACAATCAAATTGACTCATCTAGCTCTTTGAGGTGCATCGTGCTGTATAACGTATGTAGTCCAGTGTTTTAAGGTGTAAGCTGTGTCTTTGACGATTTTTCAACTGACCTTGACTCATTCTCGTTCCCCATGTTAGTTCAAACAGATCATGTCTATCAAAATTTATGGAAACCTCACCGTTACCGGAAACCTTTCCGTCTCTGCCGTCTCTTCTTGTTCAAGCGGTAATTCCAGTCACAGCGCCCCGGTGACAGCTATCGATTCTAATGACCCTCAACCAGCAGAGAACATATTGGTAGAAAATCCACCTGGGCAGGACCGTTCAACACCGGTAGCTCAACCATCAAGAGATGATCCTGGCACCCCGCGTCGCGCATCACCCAGAAACCATCCTGATTCTCCCCGTCGTCGATCACCCCGAAACCATCCTGGTACCCCACGCCGTCGATCATCTAGAATCGCCAGAATTGCCGAGTTCAGGTACCGACCAATGCGCTTACAAAGACGTCCACTTCCCGCTGCTTATGAGAATCACGACGTCTGGACCAAAATACGGACCTTACCAGTCAACCTTCTCCCATACCTCTCGCCTGGATGGCTGCCACATTGGACCACTCGAGATCTTCTTCGACAGATCATCTGGCACTTTGAACCAAGGCAGCGCATCCCCTGCCGCACTCTCAAAGCAGAAATTATTGACCTCTTTGAATATCTTGTTGTCAATCAGTACGGTGCATACTATGGAATATAAGAGGTTCAAAATTTGTTCATATTCTTCTGATCTCCCAGTCACTTACAATTTCCTTGTCATTATAGATTATAAAGATTCTATTTCCATCTTTTCAATTTCATTGTTTCTCTCTTTCTGTGTGTGGTGTCTACACATCAGAAACAAACAAAGGTCACCCCACCTTTGATTATACTTGTATATAATTTGGCCCGAGCAGTTATTTTCATTTCTTGTTTCTTTCATCTACGTTCTCTAAGAATTATAAAACGTGTCTGCACTGAAGCCCAAGAACAACTTGATTACGCATGTACATATTTTGCACTCAGTTAGTTTCTTGTTTTTTTTTCTTTCTGGTTTTTTGGAGTCTGTGTCCTCTACCAATTATAAACAATGTCGCTTTGTCTCAAAACTGCTGAAAGCCCCAGAACCACTTTCGCCTCCCCTAAGAAATCCTCAACACCATTGGTGTTTTATGTTACATTATAAGATTGAACATGAAAATTCATTTAAATCAGTGAATCATGAGGTAGAAAAAACTGTCTTATCCTCAGTCTTGGCAGCCCGCCAGATGAGCCTTGTACGGGTGAATCTACACATAAGTACATCACAGCTAGCTTAACACAAGCCTCACCAAACAGTTATATCCCTCGAAACTTGCGGAGGTCATCCTACAGAGGTTGCTTCTGTTTAAATTCTTCACTACGTCCGTCTCCCCTTGTAGAGTTGCCCCCACATAACAATCCTTCACAGCTATTTGCCAGCTTGTTGCATCCTTCATCCGAGAACACATCTGATCATGACTGTCAGTATTTACAGAAACTCAGTCTCACTATTGGAAATACTCAATTGATGTGTGTATCCTGTACGTTCACATCCAGCTAGACAAGGCATCACAGCTCCCTCATGCTTTGGTTAATTTTGATATCCTGGCGGCAACTCTGGACACAGGAGCTCGGCTGGCTTTTTCAAAAACACGTTCCCCGGATTACATGTACCATTTGGGTTTTGAGCCAGTAAGTGCCGCTGTCTTTCTTGGGTTTCAACAGTCAAATAAGTCGCTCAGAGTTGTAACCCCCTTTTGTTTGTCTCCTTTTTCAATATTACAGACCAAGATCTTACGGTTATTTTCTTCAAATACAACAAGGGGATATAAAAGGGGAAGACATTGCTTCCATATCAAGCCAACGACATATAACTATATATATTAAGGCTAGGTCAAATGGGGCATGTCGTCTTTTCCTCTTAACAGCCAAGGTAATTGTGACTCTACCCCTCACGCAACGCAAACTCAATCAGAAATATCCAACTTGTCGCTCCAGTTGAATCACCTCAGACGGTTTCTTGCACACTCAACCTCATGTCCAATCAACGAACTGATCTCTTAGATCCCTTTTCCCAAGAAGGTGAGTAATCTTGATCAGTTGACCAATACATGTGTTTGTACCAGAAATTCAATCTCTGTGTTAATATCTATCACGGTCTAGATCTCCACGATCGTGATCAAATTCTTCCTGATCTGGATGAACTGGACAACTATTACTCCAGCGAGCTGGAAAACCAGTACAATTCTAGTGACGATTTGATGGATATGGAGCCACCATCACCTAATTCACAAATGGATCTGTCCGACGATGAAGACTGTAATTCATCACCTAATTCACAAATGGATCTGTCCGACGATGAAGACTGTACACCATCACCTAATTCACAAATGGATCTGTCCGACGATGAAGACTGTAATTCATCACCTAATTCACAAATGGATCTGTCCGACGATGAAGACTGTACACCATCACCTAATTCACAAATGGATCTGTCCGACGATGAAGACTGTAATTCATCACCTAATTCACAAATGGATCTATCCGACGGTGAAGACTGTACACCATCACCTAATTCTCAAATGGAACTATCTGACAATGGAGACCGTATGTTTGCACCACAATGGATATTTGACTCAGACTGATTGGTGTTTCTTCTCATCTTACCTTCTCTCTGAGCCCTCCAGGTATGATCTCCTCACCATCATCTGCTAAAATTCTGAGTTGTAATCCAAAGACTTCAGCTAGTCACAAAGATGATCCAAGTAAGCCCTCTGATTAGCTTACAAATACATCTCAGGGATGTTGAGATTGATGATTTGGCTTCAGCTCCAACAGACAGCACCTTTTCACCATCAGACCATGTCAGATGCAATAGGGCAGTGGCACCCTCCCTGTCGTACTCAGATAGGGTTCTCCGCGAGACAGTTCAGGATCCAACGCATGTGAGTCCCGATTTCATAGTTGATCAACATGTCATGTGTAGAGTGAATCATCGAAGCTGTTTGGTAGACACCTGTCTTAAGACATCGCACCGCCACAGATGGTCGTCCTATCGCTACCAAAAAGAAGCTTCAAAGTAGGCAGTCACAACTTGGTCAGTGGGTCTTCCTCCAACCGTCTGGATGATAAGATGACTGACACTATCCCCTCCCCTGCCTCATATATTAGATATGATTTCTGAGGAGGGTGAAGGAGATGTTGGAGATTCTAACAACGCCATCCTGAAATGTGGGTAATTCTACTTGATCTTACAGATTGAGTGATGTGTTTACATCAGAATGATTTTTAATTTCTAAACAGCTCCTCGTGGAGGACAACTAGAATTGTCAACTCAGTGGCTTAAGGAGCGTTCTTTTACTTTTGAGATGAATGCACGCCCAACTCCATCTTCTGCGTCTTTAAAGAGAAATCTATCTCAATTACAGGAAACACACTCCATTTTGAGACGCTCTAAATGCGAGAAGGATCAACTAAAACACTTGGAATCGCCACCTTCCTCTCGAAGACGTCATCACTCGCCTGTTTGGTCGCACATTACCCAATCAGAATCCGCTGATCAAGTTGATCAGTCAGATCTTATAGGTACAGAGACAAAATCCGAGATGAAGCTACTTGACCACTCGGACTTGCCATCCACCTCTCAAAGTTCTCATCACTCACCTCTTCATTCGCACAATACTCAATCAGAATATGTGGATCAAGTTTCTCCGTTGGATTTCACAAGCGCCAAGAAAAAATCCAATCAAACCAACTCTGAAGAAAACCAACTTCAAGAGTTGGAAATGCCACCCAACTCTCGAACTCGTAATCACTCACCTGTTCAGTCGGACAACCAACCTGCGGATGCAGAACATTCTGACCAGTCGGATTCTGAAGGTGCAGCAAACTTTCTTGATCAAACTAAAACTGAGAATACCCGCCTTGAAAATTTTGAATTGACACCCACCTCTCTAGGATGGGATCACACACAAATTCAACCGCGTAATACTCAATCAGAACATGTAGATCACGTTGATCAATCGGATTTTATTGGCGCAGAGACTGTTCAGGACCCAACGCATGTGAGTTTTCATTTCAAAGTCGATCAACATGTCATGTGTAGAGTGAATCATCGAGGCTGTTTGGTAGACACCTGTCTCAAGACATCGCACCGCCACAGATGGTCGTCCTATCGCTACCAAAAAGAAGCTTCAAAGTAGGCAGTCACAACTTGGTCAGTGGGTCTTCCTCCAACCGTCTGGATGATAAGATGACTGACACTATCCCCTCCCCTGCCTCATATATTAGATATGATTCCTGAGGAGGATGAAGGTGATGTCGGAGATTCTAACAACGGCATCCTGAAATGTGGGTAATTCTAATTGATCTTACAGATTGAGTAATGTGTTTACATCAGAATGATTTTGATATCTAAACAGCTCCCTGTGGAGGACAACTAGAATCGTCAACTCAGTGGCTTAAGGACCGTTCTTTCAGTTTTGAAATGAATGCACACCCAAACCCGTCTTTGAGGTCTTTAAAGAGAAATCTATCACAATTACAGGAAACAAATTCTATTCTGAGAGGCTCTAAATCGGCGAAGCATCAGCTCGAATCCTTGGAATGGCCACCCACCTCTCGAAGACGTCATCACCCACCTGTTCAGTCGCACGATTCTCAATCAGAATACGCCAATCGATTTGATCAGTCAGATTCTATACGCCACGAGGGAGAAGGTATGTTCAAATTTCTGTATGCTTATCTAGCGGGGACTCAATGTATATCTCTCATATACAATTGGAACATAATTTGCTCTTCAGGGACTTTAGAACGCAGGTGGTCCCAAAAGTTGGGACAACCTTTTTATGCGTTGAGACGCTCAGACTCTTCCCTACATCAACATGAACATCCAGAACTTTCAAATACCTCTCAAAAACGTGGCCAATCACCAGCTAGGGCAATCACAACTGGAACAGACCGCCTGCATCCAATCAAGCAGTCAGGGATTATAGGTAAGTCCAAATTTCTGACATCTTTCTCGCATAGTCTCATAAGATTTGAACATGAGACTTGCAAAACACTTACTTGAAACCATCCGGTCTTGGCCACCAAATGGATAGGTAACGATATTCAAATGAGTGCGCAAAAAAATAAGGCGAAACGGTCTGATTCTCCAAAATCGCTCACAGAAGATGATAAGCATGAAAGTACAACAATTTCCAATACAGACTCCGTGCATTCAATCAGGCAGTTGAAGATTATAGGTACGTCTAAATTTCTGACATTCTTGTCGCATAGTCTCATGAAACTTAGAATCCGACTTCCAAAACACTTACTTTGAACCATGCGGTCTTGGCCACCAAACGCATAGTTAATGACATTCAACTGAGTGAGCAAAACAATAAGGCACAATGGTCTGATTCTCCAAAATTGATCGCAGAAGATGATAAGCATGGAAGTACAACAATTTCCGATGTCCAGCTTCACATGATGAACTCTGCAAGTACGTGAAAATCACTCATGGTAAATTGTTTGTCTAATACTTATATCTCCGAATTGGCTCATTTGAATGATTACAAATAGATATCAGCAAGGAAAAGTCGCCACGGTCAACTTATCAACATCCTACCAACGCACCACTGCCAGATTGTCCTCATCCAATTGCAACTGAAAATCCAATGATGTCCACGGAATCAACAGGCAGAATAAACCAAGGAGATAACTTTGGTAAAATTCGTTTTCTATTCAAGAAAGATTACAAAAAGCCAATCAATGTTTCTACTGATATGCTGTGGTATTTCATGCATCAAAGCTTCCAACTCGGCAAATTCTGAGTCTGACAACTCAATCCGCCAGAGCGTCTTACACAGCACCCCACACAGACAGATCGACTTGTCAAAGTCCCCGTCAGAGGTCTATCTGCATCCGCCAAAGGGTAGGCCTTGAGTTTTCCTTAAATTGATGTTTATTCAACAGTTTCAATGATTTGTTTTTGTGTTCAATTAATCTTAGAAGATATGGCCAAACGAGAGGGCCAGGAGCTTATATTGGACCAATCCCAGATGCCGGAGTCTCTAGGTACCCAATTTCAAATCTAATCTACTATGACTGAATTGAGCATGCCTTTACTGAAATATCTTGATTCTCAGGTAAAGGAATCGACTTGAATGTCCAACGTACATCACCCGAAAATCGAAGTCTTTCAAAGACCGAATGCTTGAATGCAAACAAAACCACGCCTCATGAAGGCCCAATTGTATTCAGTTTTGTACATTCAGAAGCGGATGGGAAACTTCTGGTCCCAATTGCTGAAAAAGGCGGACTTCTAAACCAAAATAATTCGCGTAAGTATTCACATCATTATTTTCAAAAATCATGATCCTGATGTACGTCTTGACGAACTAGACTCTGTTGCTGATATAGAAGCCACTGCATCTACAGAGACCAATTTTCTTGTCTCACCTGCTCGCATGGAAGAAAACACGGCCTCAATAAATCAGATCACCAGAATGCATCCAATATTTCAACAACACGATGTTCATCAGAACGGTATGGCGGGAATGTACCAAAGTGGAATAAATTTCAGTAAGAGTGCATATCCCACCAGTCATGGCAGCCGGCAGATCTGAAGATCTTCTTTTTGTGTGCGTGTAAATCTTGATTTCTGTGAAATTGAAGCAGATAACGACGAACTGGGAGGTGATTTAGCTCAATCACACGATAAAGACATCACCATGTCGGAGCTGGTTAATCAAACAAACCTCCAGGCCAAATTTTTTACCAATGGCACAAACACCATTTTCCCTAGCGAGATATATTCAAGTGAGTGTCCATACTTACATTGTTATTGATCAATCTGATGTACTGATGATCTCTTTCGTATGACATCTCCATCACTGTAATTTAAGTGAATAATGATATGTGTATCACTCCAGCTGGAGTTTGCAATAATGAAATCATCATGTCGGAGGTGGAAGATCAAACACACAGAGGTAGCGCCACAAAAATCACTTCTCATGAGGATCATTGACCGTAAAGTACTGATGATTGATGTGTGTATGCAATTTATTCAAGCCAATAATGATATGCTAGGTACTTCACCCCAAGCACACAATACCGATATAGTCATGTCTGAGCTGGGTGAGCAAACAAACGGAGGGCCTACACACCTCGGCTTGCAAGCTGAACGTGATCTGTCAGAGAATGTGATTGCATTAGATCAACATGGAGCTATTCCATCACACCATCACCAATCAAGTAATTCGACCATGGCTTCGTCTTTCCAGCCTAGTCACAAAACAATCTTCCATTCCCAAGCACCAAACCACCAATTTACACCTCACTCCAACCTCTTTTTTCCCAGCCCGTCCAGTCCGCAAGCTAAAGATGATCAATGCAGAACTTTTTTTCCTGATTCAAACAATATGTTATCAGACAGCTTGGTCGAGAAATCCAAAGGAAACACTCATACCAGCCACCGTCCTTCAAAACCAAATCATCACAAAGATAGACACTCTGTTAAACAATTCATAAAACAGTGTTCTGCGTCTACAAATGGTATTTCGAACGGTCCAGATAGAACCTACAAAACACTCTCAGCAAAACATCAATCTCGGCGATCACGTACTCCGGCTTTGGCTTTTGAACCGGTACAGCATGCCTCCATCTCACAAAAAAGCGGTATCTCCCAGGCCCGTAGCCTTCGCTTGGAAGCTAAAGTCCCACCATCCGACCAATACACACGCATTGCTCAATCACCTGAACACCCGGGCCATGTCAACGCACAAAGTCAAAACTCTAATGCCGCTAGTCTTGTTGATTCCCCTGTACCGGCTGCTCTCGTTGCTGGTCCATCGCGTATTGCATTAGAAAAACGTCCAGCTTCAAATAATACAGACACTTTGTACGGATCAGGACGACACAGTCCAATTGCTGGACCATCTCATGTTGGAAAACGACCAGCTTCGAATAATCTGGCGACTTTTGATATTTTAGGACCGCACTCGCCCGTTGCTGGAACATCTCGTGTTGAAAAACGTCCTGCTTTGAATAAGTTGGCAACCTTTGATATTTCAGGACCACATTCTCCCATTGCTGGACCATCCCGCATCCCAGCTTCTCCTCGTTCAACCTGCCTATCACCACCTGCGCTTCCCGTCCATCATCAAACCCGAGCCTCCGTTGATTCCACAGGACCACACCCACCTCATCTGAAATCAAAAGCCCCATCTGCTCGCAGCTCATCCAAAGTCTCAGCGCGGAATTGTCACTCAAACAGCCCCATCTCACAATTGAGCCGTTGCTCTTCACCCAACATCCCATCCTACAATTCTGAGTCAGAAGATGAAGATTTGGGGTCCGAGTCAGATAACTCATTCATTGATTTAGAAGAGAACCTGAAGTACAAGCGCAAACGCATTCAACGACGAAACAAGCAAACAAGCAACAGGCATGTTGAATCGCGCCTCGAAAAGATAGCACAGACCCCAGTTAAACCTTCTCCATACGATGCCTTGTCCAAAGCTATTCAAGATTATGTAAGATTGTTGCTAGGTATTCAGCGCAAGGTCAAACGTGATCCTTCCATCATATCAAATACTCTTCTTCCAGACCCTCCCTCAATTACTGAATGTGAAGCCTGGGAACAACGCAAACTGGATAAACGACTATGGATCGACAATTGTGTTGATCAAGCCACTTACGACTATCGAAAAAAGTATCCAAAGGCCAAGCCAAGTCAGATACGCGCTGTGCAGGCTGACGCAGCGGAAGAAGCAGCATCAACTCTTCAGCCATCTGTTTTTGTCTCTCAGATACCATCGATAAATCCAGGCCTCAAGTATTCCATTCGAGAGCTTCGAACGTGTGAAGGTGCTTTGGCTCTGGCTGGTTTTTCAAGATTCACATTTGATTGGAGAAGTTCAATGAAGTCTGCCTGGAACGAAGCTGTTGCGGCAATCGTCCTTCAAGAGTGGGCAAAATGTTACGCAAGGGGTGGGGCAGATGCTTATTTGATTAACAGTCGTCAGGTCACCGCCGAAAATCAATTTCTTATTCTTGAACGGTGGTACGAATACAAAAAAAGGGATTATTCAAGTAGATTAACAGAATGCAGCACACCTACAAATTCAAATGTGCAACGAGTGGACGAGACCAAACCTACTCCCTTGATCAAAGAGAAGTTGAGACAAGAAAAAGTTGCGCGGAAAAACTCAAAAAAACGAGTGAGTTGTCAACTTGGTAACATACATTAGCAAAGCTGACTTCATTAATACATATGTCTCTCATCATGCTAGGTTATAACTTTTCGAATGGCTGCAATGCAAAAGTACTTTCCCAAAAACATGAAAATGCACCACATTATATCGAGTCCAGCAGCTCACTCAGATGACGAAGTTGATGACTATGGCTCACGTTATCGAGTATATATACCGTGGAGATCACGGGCATTGACCTGTTTCTTGGATGAACTTGATAAGTTGTATAAGTTGATGCAAGCCGGTGCCAGTGCACGGGCTTATGCTATGGCAATCAAAGTTTTAGATCGTGGTAAATACGTGGAAATGGAAGATGATGTAAAAGACAGCTGTTATCCTCCAAAGGGCTTCCCGCGATCATTGTCAAGCTCAACATTTTTGGAATCGCTATCAAGGGCGGAGATTGCTGCACTTCAACTTTCCTCCGTGGATTATAGCATCCAAGATATGGTTGTCAAAGCACAGGACTGGCGCAGATGGGTCTGACCTCCATGAGGCAAATATATACTGATTCTTACGGCAATATAAGCTAGTTTTCCCGAGCACAAAAGGAGACTGGTGTTTTTCATTACTTTTTTTCTGTTCATATTGTATCATTGCTTAATGAAGGGATTTTTCATGCTTTAATCATTCACCATTCAATGATATTTTTGATAACAATTTTCAAGTTTTAATCTTGTCAAATTGACCAATGCAAATCAGCATTATTTGAGAGATGGTCTTCACAGAAGACTGGTAACAAGTTATCTTATGACAGGTATCAATAATCAAATTTATGCTGAAAAGCGCACTCCTCTTTGCATATGTCAACATTATGAGATCATTACCCCATGATTGTATAACCGTACCTCAATGTTTTGATACAGACCGGCACAGCACACAATTGATCAAGACAATGGATTTAAATCTAGTGCTAGTTGGATTATTATCATAATTATATCTTTCCTTTTGTGTCAATTGTTGCTTTTTTTCGCTCGTGCTTCTTTCTTGTCTCGAGTGCTTCTTTCTTGTGATCGAGCTAACAGTCAAAAGATCCTATGATTCATGTGTGTGCCTTTGTTTTTCCTAGAATCTAAAACGAGTTCCAGCAACAAAGGACTTTTCATCTCAAGGCCCTTTCAACACTCGAGTCTCAAAATGGAGTTCTGGAGTTCTGCCTCTTAACTACCATCATGAGTTTCAAGTCTCCTCCAAGTCCCAGCGGTTTTGATACATTCATCCATTCAACAATCCTGCCGGTGCCTCATCCATCATCTGATTTCGTAACCCTTCTTCAAATTCTAGTCGCGCAAGAATCAATGAGTCATGAAGGTCAGTACATGATATGTCTATCCATCTTCTTTTGTTTTTATTGACGCGAATTTTATCTCATTTCAAGGCCCCGACACAATGTTCTGGAAGAATGATGGACCTGCGACCTCAGTCAAAGCTGTAAATCGAACAGTAGCTAATTGGCTACCAGATCGCAATTCAGCGTATTATGTGGCAACGACCGATTTTACGAAATTTCTGCTTGGTCGTATCACATTAGATTCTCCTTATCCAACCAAAGCGACCTCCTCAGAAATCACGCGGCTACCAGATCTTACATTCGAACAAATAATCACCGACCGCTCAATCTTTTCAATACCTCTGGAACCTGCCCCTTTGTATACAGAATCACCACGAATCTCTCGTCGACAGAAGGAGACCTGGCAAACACACAAGCAGCAGTTTTTACTCGACTTGGAACATTCAGGGATCCCTAGGGCCACATTTGCTTGGAATCTTTCCGACAAATCCAAGTGGAATCAAGTCATGCTGGCATTTGTTGTTAAGCACTTCCAGCAAGCTCATGATAAAGGGGCATTCGCTCAGTACCCCATCAACGAAGAGCATGGGGGTACTAATATCTGTCTTGGAGTTCTAGAGCGATGGCTTCGCGGACAATGTCAGGAATTCAAGAAAAAACACATGAATCCGAGGTATCGGGAGACAGAGAAGCAGAAGAAAGACAGAGCAAAAGTGGGTGGATTTGAGTGCTCTTCATGTCTCGATTTGACAATTGTTTTGACTGATTCAATTCTGTACAGCTCAAAAAATATCGTCAGGCAACACTCGAGGAATGTTTACATTCAGATGGAGATCTTCTTGATCTTCTTGATAGATTAGTTCCTGACTCCACTTGTTGCTCTGACACCAAAGAAGATGAACACCACAAGCTTCGAGCGGTCACCGTACACTGGAGGAGCAGCGAGTATAATGAGTTTTTTCGTGTCCTTGACAAGCTATCTTACAAGCACCAGAAAGACAGCAAAGGTTCTCGTTGGGCATCCAACAGATTTGACTCAAGAAGAGCGCCCGCAATCCGGATTGATTATTCTCGAAGGGTAAAGAAAAACTTGCCAGAGAATTTCTACTGTCCCATCTTTCTGTCCAAACTTTCAACCACTGAGAGGGCTCTTCTCACTAGCACACCGGCATCTTCTATACTCGTTTGTTTAACTTCCAAAATCAAATCATTATTGCCCTAGAGCTGAATTTATCATCAATACATCAAATCTGACTTGAAAAAACTTATCACCCTTGATACTTTCAAACAAAGTAAAGGCAAAGCAGAAGTAAAAATGAAAAGATTATGTTTTCTCGATTATTCATACAAGTATTACCACTTTTAGAAGAAAATGAAATTAAGATATTCTCTTTGAAGTAATTATATCGATTGCTTTAGAACCATCACCTTTCTGTCCTCCCCAACTGCCGCGAAAAAAAACAAATCAGCCCTAAACTTCATTTGCAAAAGAAGAAACTAACCTCACTGCAACATATTCTCGTGTCCAGTTTGATGATTTCTCACAAGAAATGAATCCCAAGAAGAATGTGAATGCTTTGAAGTATCTTTGTATGATTGATTTGGCTTCTGTTTGTGTTGCTCCCACTCTTAATCTTTTCCTTTGTTTCCTTCTATTTCTGAATTCAAATCTGATCTTAATTTTTTTAGCCCTATTGAGAAAAAACACACTGATCGATTCAAAATTAACCAATGATATAAACAAATTGTAAAGGGAAAAGAAAAAATACTAGACTTGAGTTCAGTTTCGATTTCATAAGTTATTTCCTGTAACCAATTGTAAAATGAATTGGTAGTGCGGCAAGATCTAGAAACAAAGACCCAAAGAGCGAAAATGTGAACCTAAATCGAGAAAAAAAATCAAGTTCGTGTGACTTGGATGTTTTGGCGATGAGTGAAAGGTTACAAAGCAGGAAGTACACAAGCCTGAATTATCTGTCCGGCTGGAATTGAGTCGTTGAGTTGATACGTTGATAAGTTCTTGAGCCAAGCTTGAGGAGCGACTACGAGGCTGTGACTGGCTGTGATGACGACCTGCAACATCGGGGGCCGTGGCCCCCTCGGTCCTTGAGATGAAACTTACATACATATGTATGCGAGTGTAAACGTGTGTTGTATATATCAGTCGTCGTTTTCAAAGGCATCCAGAGAGATCTGGAGAGGATCAGGGTAGAAGACCGCCTCAAGCAGCTGTGCTTTGTCTCTGTATGTACAGCCGCTTGAAGCAGACGGATGATCACCTGCCATGTTAGATGTTGGCACGTCTCAACCTGAACAAAAGGCTAAGTCTGCTAAGCCTTTGTGCTCAGTCGACCCTGCTGAACATGGGGATTCGGTCGGACACCATTCAATCACGAGATAAAATTCAGACAATGTTGTGACCTCGACGTCGAGGTCGCATCAAACAGGCACTGTGTCAAATATTGTCCAAATTGCTTCTATAAAGGCTCATTTTCTCCGTAATTGTCAGGTCTTTCTGATGGAACATCTACTTAACCCCTGTGAGATCTGTGGCAACCTCTACAACACCGTATGTCCCGCTGTTCAGCGTATTTTAGTTCTTACAACTCACAGGGACACAATCCTTAATAACTTTTCCAAAAAGTGTCCAAAATGATCCAGTAAGGGCTCATTTTCTCCGCCAATGTGAGATCTTTCTGATGGAACACTTATTTTACCTCTATGACATGTGTGGAACCCTCTATAACCCCATATGTCCTCCTGTTCCACGTTGTACCACACAAAGAGCAAACCCTGAATAACATTTTCAATTTTGTTCCAAATTGCTTGAGTGAGGACTCATTTTTTCAGTAAATGTGTCCTCTTTCTGATGGTACCATCACAGAACCCCTACAACATATGTGGAAACCTCTGCAACCCCAGATATGTTCTCCCGGTTCCAGGTTGTACCACACAAGGGCATGCTCCTCAATAACTGTTTCACTTTTGGTCCAAATTGCTTCTTTAAGAGATCATTGTTTCCGCCAATATTGGATCTATCCCATGGTATCATCACAACCCCCCTACAACTTCTGTAGGCACCTATACAGCTCCAAATATGTTTCCCCGTTCCATGTAGTTATAGTACTACACACGGACAATCCTGAATAACTTTTTGAATTTTGGTGTCAATACATCAAATGTGTTAGCTCATACTGAATGCCAAATGTGAATTCATCTGATGTCAGCATCACTTTACCACTATTGTGGCCAACTATTTACCTACATGACCCTGTGTCGTGTGTGTTTCCCTTTCAGCATAGTAGCCCCAAGGACACCTTTGTCATTAACTAAATCAATTTTAACCCAAATATCTTAATTGCAGATTAACCCAATATTTCAATTAATTATGTATCTTAAGATACCAACACAATCCATCTACAACAATACCTGTCACATTTCATAGGAGCCCTTGTACATTTCTTGGTCTTGGTTAGCGTAGTAGCCCACAAGATCCACAGTATTTTTATTGCAATCAAAAATTCTTCAGTAATGGTTCATTTTCTGCGCCAAAATCAGCTCTTTTCCATGGTAACAACACCTAACTCCCTATGAGAACCCCTGCGTTACCTTGTACATTCATGTAGCTTTGTATTTACGTTCAGAGCAATGATTCTAAATAACTTTTATTTTTCCTGTTTCTTGGTAAACAAGCATATATATTTAAGATCACATCTTTATGAACCTCAATGCCATGGTACTTGGCTCCAGTTTTCATCTATGAGGTGCTGCTCAAGTGCAATTGCATAACTTGATATTATTTTGGCTACTAGATTGTTATGTTCTGCATCTTAAGTTCAAAATCAAGTAAGAATCTTTGGTTTGTACCGTAGCTTTCTACATGCGCAAATTGGCAGAGATAGTTGCAGTTTAACATTGCCAAAGAGTAAACCAATCTATTGGGACAGAGTTTGTCTTTTCTCCCACTTTATCAGGGTAGGGATGAGTGACCTTCAACGTTGAGTTAGTTAGATTTCACAACGTGCAATTCTAATGGTGAGTTTCTGCCAAGTTTAGTTGGTCAGAAACTTTTGATTTTACCAATTTCAAATAATTTGAATGAACCTGACCTGCATTACTTTGCTCTTGGATCCGCTGTATTAATCTTAATCATCAACTTTGAAAATTTGCAAACATTCCTTCACCTTCTTCTTGCACACATCAACTTCATTATGAACCAACATAATCCCTATGACTCCGGAATACCTGGTCATGCTCACATGGCCACATCACAAGCAACGAGTCCTGGTCAGCACATAACTCAACACACAATCAATCAACCCAACTTTCATCACACTGGGTTCATTGGTGTTCATCAACACAGTCAGAATCACGGAGATATTCATAATAATCATGCTCAAAATCCATTGCTGGAACAACCTGGTGGTCAGCAAAATCAAGCTCAGCACATCCAACAGAATATGTATGACTATACCCTTCCCGACTATCATCATTCTCGTGATATCCACAACAACTAGGATAATTCTGTCAGTTATCCTCGCTATCCACCTGACTTGACTCCTCACAGTCAGCAAAGTCAAGATCAACATTCAAACTGTCTTCAGACCTCCGAACAAAGTCAAGCTCATCATACAACACGCGAACGCGAGGTAGACCCTCACACCGCCATAGTTTCTCCTGCAGTTAATTCACATGTTGCTTCGGTCCTTGCGCTGGAGTCGCATCCTCCTGTCAGACAACCTAATCAAAGCGTGCAAGTATCACTTACTACTCACACCACTGGAACTACTCGTCCTGAACATCATCCCCCTAGCGCATCTCAGAAACGTAACAATGGCCGCCGCCGTCAAGATCCGCCACGATCAACCACCACCAGCACAACAACACCCACTCCAACGCAGACACAAGCACCTACAACTACGAGGGCCATTGTCAATCTTTTTCTCCCTAACTCACTCAGGGGAGAAAAGGATCCTTTGCGACTACCACCATCAAATCTTCCAACACTAGAAGATATGATGAAAAAGTCTTCTGTCGAACTGCGAACACTCGCTGGAAAGCATGCTAAGGGGACTAATGTACCACCAGCTTTTCAAGATCACTTCATGCGTTTGTACGATGAGTTTGATAAGATACTGGCAATAAACTGCATAAATAATCAAGTCTCGGTTCCGGCAGTACGTAAACTATGGTAAGTTGAGTTGGTATCCTACAATCTAACATCATAGAAATTTACTTATGTACAACATTACAGGGGTGAAAAAGCATCACGCAAAGGGGCGCACAAATACCAACGGTTTACTCAAAGCCAAGAGGTTCGAGAAATGTATAAAAGTAGTTAGTCAAGGCAGTGACTCATTTGATGATACATACATAATAAGTTGATATCCGTATGTTGTTCTTCCTTCAGCCTCAGGTGTAGCAACAGGAGAAGGTTCGAAATTGGCTTCAAGTAGATGGAGTGCGATGTACAAGGCCGAGCAAGATTCTTACAAAGTAGAGAATCCACCCGTGAATGAACCCATGAACATTGCATCCAGCTCCATCAATCCCGTACCGGAAGCTCATTCCAACGTGCGAGCCAAAACTCGGTTTTTGGCGAGCGCGCGTGTAGCTGTGAATAATTTCATGATAAAATGGAAAATTGAGGTCCGTTTTCATTACTTAAAGACATCTATATATATTAACTTTATTGGACATTCAGGCCAACAATATGGCTGCAACATATGAGGGAGATTTTGTGATGATTGGTGTATCCAATTACTTAGGCGACGATGCCTACCAAATTGTCCGAGGTACACCGCGCGCTCTGAAATGGGTTGACCACGACAAGTTATGCGACCCCAAAAAGCACGCAGCTGCACAACTACAAGCGTTTGTGACTGGAACCGAGGCTGGGCTACTCAACTTGAGTAAGCTAAGAGTTGATGGTAAGTATCCAATGCTTTCAAAATCAATCGTCCACCTACTGACATGTCTAGCTTAACAGAAAGAGCAAGGTGTCGAGAAGCCCTAACAAATATGATCAGTAAGGCAATCTCACAAATCTTCCTTTCGTATTTGACTTATGATTTACCTGACTTCTTGATGACCTCGTATTAGATTTGAAGACCGAGGGAACTGTCCCCAAATGGACATGGAAAGGCTGTGAAGAAAAGCTCGCCATCAATGGCTACTATGTTCACTTTTCCCCAGACTCAAAGTCTCAAGCCACCGACATCATGCAAGACAGCAATTAGCTGACCCAAACACAGGCTCGTAATGTGTTGGCGGATCTTGAGCACAACAGGATTCTCATCCTGGAAACCGAAGCGGGGCCCACTCGAGCAACCAAACGAAAACGGCCCCATCATGACACACCTCACACAACATCTCCGACTGATGACACCCCTTCAGCAGAGACGCCTAATGCCAATACATCTCGCGCCAGTAACCCATCCGCTGATCAAACTCTCTCTGCTATCATTCCACCCGATGCTGACAACGCCTAATTGCTGATACAAGATTGATGAACACACCTAGTAACACATCCTCGATGATGACTCGCGGGCTATTTTGAACTTTGAAAGTTTCATTCAAAGATCAACCCCAATAATCCAAAAACCGATAACATTTGTATTCGGAAAGGTAGAAAATGTTTATTACATTGCTCTTATTCTTATGATATCAAGTTTATTTTTTTTATTCAGATTGTCTACTCTAAAAAACTCGATCATCCATGGACATAACTTCACTAGGATAATTACTTGGCTGAATCATGTTCACTTTGCTTAGTCCTTTCTTTGTTGGGAAGTTTACATGTACATGGGATTTAGATCGATTCATATGTGAAGCAATATCATCTACATCACAATTGAGTCCTTGAGGACTTAGATGGCTTTACTTGAACAAATGATTCCATGTGCATATTTGCAAATGACATTTCTCTACTCAAATGCACGCAGTTCACTTCTTTTGTAAGTCTTGGCTCAGTTGTTATTATCTATCACTCTTACATGACTTTGGGTATACCATTGTCACTCGTGTTCAGATTCACCAGAACATGTGCTTGCATTCATATCAATCGGGTTTGTAAATCCTTGGTGGCGAGTTATGAGACACTCTAAATGAAGAAATGATGACGGCTTCAAAATTTGAATGTCATGATGTGAGACGGAGTCACAAACAAGATCATTTTATGATGATACCATGTACGCATCCAGAAGACAATACGTTGAATTATGAGAAAGAACGATCCCCTAGCATTCAATGGGCTATTCCTGATGAAAAAACAAGAAAATCATCGAGGGCGCTTTGATTTGGAAAGATAATTGATCCAGCTGTTGAATATATAACAAAATCAACTATTCATCAATGTCTTTAGTGGTAGACGCGAGGATTGGATAGTTGAGGGTGAGGTGGTGGTGGTAGATCAATAATGGAAGCTAGTCGAGCCTGGAAATTCAATAAAATTCGATCGGATGACGACTAGAATCGAGTCCTCAAGCTATACTCGGGCTCAGGCCGAAGGCTCATGATCATGAATGACGAAGCTGTAGATGGCCCGTGAATTTCGAGTGTAGTTCGAGTTGTGAATGATGTTGACCATGCAGCGGGACAAATGGCCCTGACGTTCGTAGCGAGAAGCCAACAACGTGTGGGCCAATCAACACCGACAGCAGGTTAGATTGAATCGATAGGTTTTGTGAGTGGGTGATGCGAAAGATTTGTAGATTGAAGACGACGCTGAGTTGAGGGGGAATTTGGAACGTGGAAGGCTCTGACTGACATACATATGTAGCAGTTACATATTCCACCAGTTACATATTCTTAAGCCTTAAGCGGCTAAGTTGTGTACCTTGAAATTCAAAAAAGTTCTCGGGTCAGCGTAAGTTGGGGGACCGAAAAGGCGAGATGTGTGAGACGGTTCGAGATGAGAGACGCACCACTGGTAATGGCAGTATCGTACACGTTTTTACACTACTTCAAGTAGTTGGATACAGTACGCCAAGGTGACATAAGACTAGTGGAGCATAGGGCTATGACCCGGCAACGAGGCTGCAGGGCCGGCCCCAGGGCCGGGCCAGGCCCGGCCTCGGCCCTGGGAGTCTCCAGAGAGCTGCCGGGCATCAGAGGGCTGGCCCTGGGTCGGGCCAGCCTTATTTGGGAGCTACTTTGAGAGCTTGAAGGTCCGCTTGACAAGTTGTATTACTCAAGCAAAGAACCTAAAAGGCTAAAACAAAAAACAAACTGAAGAAAAAGAAAAAACAACAAGTGTAAAGAAAAAAAACATCACAAACAGGGAAACATAAGAAACAAGTTGTCAACTGAGAATTAACGAGTGTATGGAAAGAAAACATATTGATAATTGGAATAGAAACATTGTAATAGATTTCATTGTAATAGATTTACTTGGATGACAAAACAATTTCCCATGACTTAAGACAGATTTGTGCTTCAAAGTTTTGATTTGTCATAGACGCTCGATAATCCGACATAACTCTTGAACCAGCAGAAAAGATCCGTTCAGAAGGGGCACCTGAAGCAGGAATGGCCAGCATATACATAGCCATACGAGCTAGAACTGGCCAGTTAGATTGGTTGGTTTTCCAAAAGACTAAGATATCGGTTCGCTCATCAACAAGTGGGGCAAGAAGGTACTCCTTCACTTCGTCTTCAAGTTGAATGAACTTGCGTCGTTTGATAAAGTGATGTGGTCGGTCATCATCGTCATCGAGGACAGGTTCCGATTGAACAATTTCGATATCGGGATCTTGAGGAAGTTTGAATTTACGTGCTTGCTCGGTAAAGTAATCGATAAGTTGGTCTTTGTCAAAAGCAAGTTCTTCCAAAGTAAATGCAGTAACAGCATGAAGGCCGATTTC